>NC_068359.1:91246902-91546902 GCF_020536995.1 Dreissena polymorpha | reverse complement strand
GCATTATAGTACATATTGGCATTTAAAAACAAAACTTTAAAACAGAATGGTTGCTTTACCCATTTATTTGAACGTTGATCAATATAGCCCCTGAGGGCACAACGGACCTGTACAAAAACAAAAGCAACAACTTCCAAAAGATATAAACAATAAAAACACTCTCCTGCTGTTTTGTTTTTATGAAACAAAGGTTCACGAAAAAAGGCCTTACGCCAACTAAATGTTGCGGCTCCATGCCAGTGTGGTCTTTAATTTCATATTGAAATAAGAATTGTTCTATTGAATGACCAATGAGATTCTTAATCGGAACACTATGATAAGCCTACGTGTACATGGATGTTTTCACACTTGACAAAGCACAGAATACCCCTACAAATCATATTGATATTACATAACAAGGGGTATAATTATTTTACCTGTACTACCTTTAGTTTTGTATGTAATGGTTTAGGTATATCTTCAAATGAGTGGCATTAGTTCTTCCGTAAGTGAAGCGATGAAAGACCAATTACAACAATTGTGAATGCCTTTTTGAGTTCAATACCTTAGCATCAATCGAAAACTATTGACTGTTCTCAATCCATAACATGATTTAAATCCATTTCAAGTTAACAAAAGTTAAGTATGAAATTTAGTATAATGTTTTCTTGCATGTAAACGTATTCAAACACCATTTGTCTTCAGGAACATAGTAACATAATTTATTGGGAAACATTGCTTGGTGACCAATGGTGACCAGCGACTGAGGCTCTTGCAGGGTGCAATGGTACTTAATACAACGATCGCTGCATTGTACATCAGTCGCTGTATGTCAACTGGAACTCCTGCCATTACATTGTGACGTTAAGATGCTATAAGATATATATTAAACATTCAATCTTAAGATAAAATACTTATCGCGCGTTGATATACTTGTATGTTGGCGGAAATAAACACTGAAGTAGTTTTTGTTTTCAAAAGTTAAATATATACTATTCTTTTTGGAGCTTTTGGACATCAAGACGAACAGGTATGCGACCAGTTTTATTAATTCCTAAGAGACAATGTATGATAACAAAAAGCTATTACAGCCAATAGATTGTCCAATCTGACTTGGTGTAGTTTATGCAAAATCTATTGCAAATATCAAGTTGATTGTAAATTGTGACAGTGAGGATAACTATTTGTGATAACTTATCTACTTCCACTTGAAAGATAATCACTTCACTTTAGAACAACACTAACATAATTGTATATATCATCACACACGATGACAGCTTTATTGCATGGTGGGCGATTAAATCGGTGTATTGTATCGTTTTTTGCGTTTTTTTTCAGGCCTCATCCTTTTTACAAATGAAAATGGACCAACGAGAAGTGTTACATTCTGATAATAGCACATATATGTTCGACAACACCTCTGGCATTGAAGGGAACCATACTAGTGATAGATCGTCATTTTGGGACAGTGAATCTCTCGGAAAAATCGCTCCAGTGGTATTAGTGATGGGCGCAGCACTCATAGGCAACTTAGTGCTCTTAGTTTCCTTGCTGTGTAAGCATCAGAAGCGTAAAAGAATTGACGTATTTATTGCCAGCCTCGCAATCGCTGATTTATCCGTGGCCTTGATAACAATGCCCTCGGAGTTGGTTGAAGCTGTTTTTAAGCAATGGGTCTTTGGTGCGTTCATGTGTAAACTGGTGTTGTATTTGCAAGCCGTTACGCTGTCAAGCACGACTTTCATCCTCACAGCGATGAGTATCGACAGCTATCAGATAATCGTCAAACCTCTGAAATCTCTTTCGCAGAGACCAAACATCAAAGCAAAAGTTGCTGCTGCATGGGCAATGGCATTTTTAATGTCCATTCCACAGGTTTTCATTTTTGTTCAGGTCCAGGATTACGATGATTCGCATAAAGAAACAGTGCACTATTGCAATAGTGCCGGTTACAGCGCCGAATGGCAGAGAAAGATGTATTTCACCTGCCAAACGTTTTGTATACTTGTGCTGCCGACAGGAATAATGCTATACTGTTATACAGAAATATCAAAGAGCATCTGGAAACGAGGAGTGAGGACTACTGACAACGAGGTCGTTGCCCCAATTAATACTACAATGACTACTCCAAGAATGTCAGTACGGAGCGATGTAGTTTCAGCATCAAGAAGAAAAGTAATCATTATGACACTTACAATAATCATTGCATACGTTCTGTGTTTGACGCCGTATTTCATTATCTGTCTCGTTCGAATATACAGCGATTATTCGCTGGACCTGAAAAATTCGTTGAAAGTCTCACAAACTGTCTTTATGCTCCGTTCAGCCCTGAATCCGATTCTCTACGGCTTATTCAGAATACGACTACCGCGTACCGTATCGCTTTTTTGTTCGTGTTTCAAACAGCACCATTATAACAGAGGCGACGCTTTCAGTCATAAGAAAATTAAAAAAGAGAAAACAAACGTAAAACCACAAATAATTTATTTTCGTCGTGACCGTTTGAAAAAAAAAGATAGTGTTTTAATTGCGAAATACGCCGCAAAAGAAGAAATTAATTTCAAACAATGGGCAAAAGAAACTGTAAGTTATAGGCCTCAAAGAGTTGCCCATTCCACTTAAAAGATATACTTTTCGACGTTTTAAATGTATTGAATATGTCGAAAACTACCTTCCTTCAGTATAAATTGGCCGCTAGAGGCAAATTTAAGTTTGCCTGTCACGCTTTAATACTTGTACACAATTTGCTCGGTTGAACGTGAAATACCGTACATGTGACGGCAGAACAAAATCAGAAATTGGTATTTGGATAAATTACAAACATGTGCATTGGCTAAATATAGTTAAAGACTTGACAATTACATGTATGAACCTATAAGGTGTGGGAGTTGTTCGTGTATACGCTGGCAAAAACTACTTGTTGACGTAGTTCTGGTTGAACCCGGGATACGTACAACTCAAAATATGTGTTTATGCATTTACTTGTACGCATGTATTAAAAAGTATTCAAATATATCAGAATATATGTTGGTTAATCTTTTTTTAAAGATTGTATATCCCTTGCCTTGATGTAAAGGCGTTTATGTTGTAAATATAATATTAATTGGTGTAATTAAAATATGTCTAAAGAACTAAACAGTATTATGCCGTTAATTTTAATGGCATAACATGTGTGTAAGTATTGATATCGTTCATGTACATACCTCAAGTTACATGCTGTTTGTATGGATGTTGTTTATAATTAAATTGCTGTTATTAAACAAGTGTTTCATTTTTTTAAGTTCTATGCCACAGCGTGCATTATATACAAACAGATCACTATGTAAACACTTTTTTGTATGTGATTATGAATTTCGTTTTCTGAATCTCATTTCGCATTATAAAACAATTCAGTGAATAAAGCTACTTCTCACATTTAACATGCAAATGAGACATGAAAAATTAACATTATATGTGTCTTGTCTTGTGAAATCTGGGCATAATGCATGTGCGTAAAGTGTCGTCCCAGATTAACCTGTGCAGTCCGCACAGGCTAATCAGGGACGATACTTTCCGCTTTAATGGTATTTTTCGTTTAAAAGACACTGTGGAGCCGCACTTAGGCATATAAGTCTTTAGCTGGAAGGTATTGTAGAAATTGGTATTATATTGTCAATGATATGTTTAATACAAATTGATTACAACAATACATAAATATCGAGTCGGCTTTACCGAAACATGCCTTAATGAATGGAATAATGAATGTGTAATTTGATAAATTTAAGATACTGGTATCAATCTCTAAATAGTGTCATGGGTCCTCCGGTCGAGGAAGAAATAAGTTGCGTACTTATCGCCTATTTAAGGACGATTTTAGTACTGAATCTTATTGTCAGCTTATAATGTATCCGTATCATCGGGCTGCATTTAGTAAATTCCGTTGTGGTGTAGCGCCTCTGCGAATAGAAACCGGACGATAAGAGCGGCTGGACGTACTGGAAGTGCCACTTTTGCGATAATGTTGAGGATGAGAGCCATGTTATTCTTGATTGTTATTTGTATCATGACTTAAGACATATATTATTTGACAAAGCTGTAAATCCTAACTTTCTATCTATGTCTTAAAACGATCAATTAGTTTTTCTCTTCACAACCCCATTAATGATAACAAGTTGTGCCAAAACCTGTTATGGTATTTAAAGCGTCGTCTTTTATATAATTGTAAATAATGTCTTTTCGTTGTTTTTAAGTAACAATAATGTATTTTAGAGGCTTCTAAGAAGTTGTTGCTAATCAGGTCATCTACGATCTGATCGGGGTGATACTCGATTTTCTAAACAATTTCTTAATTGCGTAAAAGTACACGTATTTGAACTCAATATTTTAATCCAATTATTTTAACGATGTTTTAAAAAAGGATTAGCAACAGCCTCTTAAGTTTATACTGTAATATAGAGCTGATTTGTACAGAATTGGAAATTTGGTAATTGTAGACATGTAAACATATGGATTGATATGATTAGAAATACAAAAGTCTCTGATATTTCTAATTTAGAAAGGTTACATACCATTGTATTTTGTATGTATATAAATATTTGTACTGTTGTATTGTATGTAATTGAGACTATAATAAAGAATAAATATTAATATATTAGCACATGTTTTATTTTCGAAACAATCCGTTGACTATATTTAATTGAGCATATTTAATCTATAACAGTGCTCGATTAGGTCTTACTGGCTGCCCCAAAGCTGTGAATTAGTCATGCGTGAATAACCCCGTGTCAGTATCAATCGATAATGCCGGAGGCTATGTTATACCAAGCGCACTTTTCGCTCGGCAATGTGTACTCCTCCACGATATAATCATTACTTCGGAGACATTTGATGAAAAACTCGATGTTATTCTTGTGGCAATTGTGCTTTGCATGCATTATTCAGTTATATCAAAACATATTTTTTTACGCATAATTACTTTTAAATTCACAAACAAATTTATTCTTTATCGATTTCGTCTTTAAGATAATTAGATCTAATTATTGAAATAATTACCGAGACGTATACCAATTTAACAAAATACTAATCGCGTATACGATTTAACGTTGCTATGCGCACCTGTCGCTTACATCATTTGACATTTTATCAACATGGCGGACTATACAGAAGGTTATATTACACTAATTCCGATTCCCATAGGGTCCCATTATAAAACTGACAACTTTCACAGCATTTTTCTTGCCTTTCCGACGTATCAATTTTTCCGAACCTGGTATCATTTTAAAGATGGATCTGTCATCTTCCAATAATTGCAATCAAAAACATACCGTCTCGCAACTTCTAAGAAAGTAAATCGATGTCGAATGAACCCACCGTAGAAAAACGTGTTTCGGAATCCTAATTTCGACAAAAGCCCCACACAATAGAAAACACACCCTCAAAAGTTCATCTTTTAAGTTAGCTTCCAATCCAAGGCATCAAAGTACTCCAGACACATACAGGATATTACAAATAACCACAAAAGTCATGTCTCACATTGTTAAATGGCTTATATTCAAGAAGAGAAAAGGAACTCTTTAGAAATAGGCACTACTTTCGAATGGACCACGGAGGGATACACAATGATTTAGTGTAATGTAACCAGAATTAAATTGTGACTCGGCAAAAATGGCAAATAACGTCGTAAACGAACGATGGAGATTATACATTAAGAAGGAATAAATGAAATGTCTGTGATAATCAACGATGCATAAAAATGTTTTAGATAGCAACAACATAATTTATTTATTTGTAATCTACTCGGTGGATGTATGTCACGGAAACGAGTGTTTGCATATTGTTAGAGATCAATTTACTCGCAATGTTATTTTAATCATCTGTCGAGATTATTGTTAGAAAATGGGATAAGACAAACATGGTTTCATTTATATGTTAGTGGATCTGTGTATAATCAGATTCATATGCATATATTGCTTTATTATGTTTGTCGTGCTGTACAGTTTATTGAAACAGCATGGAACTTAAATGTACATTGCAAGGTAAATATATTAATATAAATCATAGTAAGTTAAATACATCTATTACCATTAAATGTGCTTGTTTATATGTTATTTTTTCCACAACTGCTTCGTGGAGCAAATAACATTGAACGTTTTTGCCCTTTTTTGCCTAAACTGCGCGCTAAAATGCCCTTTTTGAAAGTAATGCGCCATGCCCCTTTGCCCTCCTGGGAAAAACACTAGCATATAATAACATGCTGTTCTAATGTTGCTTTCGGAATATAGGTTCGTAGGTAGGTTAGTATATCTTCAAAAGAAATATGTACGCTTTGTTTTTGATTTGTGTAACGTATTTCCACAAAATGTGTTTTCGAATTCTATATTAGATACAGGTTTGTATTCATTAAACAACTGATACATCTTATAATAGCATACGCATCAATACTGTTAAGGTTTGTTGCTAAAAACTTGTATAATTTGTATTACTTTAAGAAATATAACTTGCGGAACCCGATTACAAACACCAACACTACACAGTTGTATATTCGACGTATGCGACCGCAAAAAAAAATGAATAACGCTGGAAAAAATACACTGAATGCACAACGGTGAACATACACACACTATAAATACGTTAGATTGTCCCAATCGATTGACCTGAAATCATAATTTGATTGCGCCCAGACGAAGTCACGTTTGCAACTATATCATGGGTTCGTGTTTTGTAAATAAGTCAAACTTGAGCAATTTATTATCTCGTCGATATATCGCTGCATTTTGTAGGACGAACATGGGTGTTGGGACGAAGTAGGTAGATAGATAGATTTATTTCAACATAAAATGCATAGATTTACATGACAGCATGTTATATACACACAATAAATAGCAATTACTACCTGCATGTTTCAACAAAGCCATGACAATCAACATTATACGTTAAGGATTGCACAATAAAGGGTTTGCAATTAAACCCTTATTTCCACTGTGGTCCTTTATATATAATATTGTGTGACATAGGAGACAACGTTTTATATTACAGTATATAATAATATCACAGTATATAATAATGAAAGACATATGACATATTTAAGTTACACTTACCTTTACTTAGAATATATTCTGATAAGTTCTAGACTAGACACTATGCAGAAGTTATCACATTTTAAGTGTTTAAAAGTTAAACATAATTATTTGCCATGCTATAAAATAATCATACAGCAACTAGATAAGACACACTAAATCAATCTATATTAACATTCGTATTAAATCAACAGTAAGAAATGTTAAAGAGATGCATATTAAAAATCTACCTGTCTTAATAAATGCTCCCTAACACTGTGTTTAAAAGATGAAATACTTTTGACATCTCTGATATGCTGAGGAAGAGAGTTCCAGGGAGAACAACCATTGAAAGCAAATGACTTTTTGCCAGACCCCTTGACCCTTGGAATGGCATACCTATTGCAATCATGCATGTTAAGATCTGTATTAGGTGAGTCTGACTGTGTTATAACTCTGAACATAGTATTACTATTGTGGATATTACAAATTGGAGTAAAATTATCTCCCAAATATAGCGGAGCCAACTTTTAGCTTATTTTAAAAACATGACAAAGTGTGATCTGGTTTACTCGACTTTCGATAAGTCTGGTAAAATGTTCTTTACCTATGTGAGTCCTATGATGCAAATTTAATATGAACCTAATAATATAAGCGTCCGCACAGGGGGCAAATGTGGTCAGCTGACACCGCCCCCCCCCCCCCCCCCCCCCTGGAAAATCGGTGGAAAAGGAAAGTTGAATATGGAAAAATCTAAACGTGTACAATTATGATTCCTTAATTGAACAATTTGGGTATGAATGACCCCTGGTTAGTTTAACATCAACTTCCATTTACATGCAAACAAATCATGTATGCGGTTATTGCACAATTTATTTACTCTCAAAGCATTGTTTTAAACATGATTCATTCGGCCAAATCGAGGGGAAAAGTCAATCAAATAACATTTATTCAGTCCCTGAATAGGAAATGAAGGCGACGTGGGTCTCTACCAAATTTCTCGATGATTTCGTCATGTACCATAAATAAAACATTCGTAATGTTTTCTAGAAACTGCATGATGACGTTGGTACCTTTTTGGACCTCCATGGAAAGAAAATCTCCACTGTAAGAATCTTAAGTAGATGAAAAACATCTTCGAGGAAATGACTAATACAAAGGTCCCTACCTGAAACGGGGCCTTCCCATTCCTATCACAGCTTACCTATCACATTAGTTATTGTGGGTTAAACATAACGAATGTCTTCAGATGATGAGTGATGACTGATGAGAATTCTATATGAGAAAAGTCACTAGAAATTACAACCACACTGTACTCGCGCACTCTCATAGAAACGAATAATACACGCGCATGCCTACACTTGAGAATCAACCACTTACCACTTGGTCGTAAGTTCGTAAGTTTTGCAATCTGCAAGACTGCAAGTAGATCTAAATCATATTATTTAATACCTGATGATAAAATATGACATTTCTTCAGTGAAATAACAGCAGTGAAAATTCACAAATTGTTATTTTCACCGGTGAAAATAACAAATTTTCGAAACTCCTTTTTCTATTTTTAGATTATCATAAATAATTTTATATATATTTTCTATGATAACGAGTAAATTAAAATCGACATTCCACCGAATCCAACAAATTTTCTTTATATTTTATGCTTTTTCACAGTTTATTAACGTTGTAAAAGAGTTTAACTGGAAAAGTTCGCTGGTATAATGACGTCATTTCGTCACACTATTGACGTCATTTTGTGTTTTGAAATGTATTGTGGCAAGCCACGGGAGAAAGGGTTACTTTGAAGCGAAAGGGAAACATCTGTTTATTATTTTCTTTAAAAAGTGGCATAAAAGAAAAAGAAAATTTATTCATGTCAGTGTAAGATCGTATTTAACTCGTGATCATAGAAAAATAATATTTTCATAATGAATTAGACACTTTATGCAGATTTAGAGGGACATGGCAAGCGGATTAAGAGGAAGAGCACAATCATATTAGCGGTACAGCGTATAGTATTAGAGGGACTCCGTGGGCAGGTTTAAAGCGGATACAACAGGAGAGGTAACATAGACCGGTTGAGATGGGACACATTATGTTGATTTAGATCATAATAGACGGAGTGCGAGGGAATCCCGAAAGCAATTCAGAGTGGCAACATAAACGATTTTAGATGGTACAATGAATTGTAGATGGAGCAATAATGGCGGCTGCCAACGGCGCAATGTACACGGATCCATATGAACGGGCGCTATAGGCGGGTTTATAGGTGTCACGTCAGTCGGATTTTGAGCGCGCACACTAGACATATTTCAAAGACGCATAACAAACGGACTTACAGGAGCCATCATAGACAGAGTAGAGGACGCTTCACAATCGGACTTAGACGATCCACAATAGACATATGTAGAGGACGCATCACAAGCGTGCTTAGAGGAACAATAAAAGACAGAGTAGAGGACGCTTCACAAGCGGACTAAGAGGAGCCCCAAAATACATATTTAGAAAACACATCACAAGCGGACTTAAAGAAGCCATCATAAACAGATTTAGAGGGCGCATCACCAGTGGACTTAGAGGAGCCATCATTGTAGACAGATTTAGAGGCCGCATCACAAGCGGACTTAGAGGAGACGTCATAGAGGGCCATCATGAACAGATACGGATACCGCATCACAAGCGGACTTAAAGGAGCCATCATAGACCATTTTTGAGAACGGACCACTAGCGGACTAAGAAAACCCACCATAGACAGATTTAGGAAGATGCAAAGTATGGGTGTTGCAGGGAGCACAAGTTGGGGAACAATATGCAAATTTAGACTCGAGAACTATAGGTGGATAAAAATGGGTTTTATAGGCGTATTTAGAGGGTAACATACAAGGATTGGCGATACACCGTATGCCGGTTTAGAGATGCGCTTAAGGGCCTGCTTACATAATCATGTTTTTTATTAGCATATTACCAACAATCGGTAAAAATACCCACTCGAGTGTTTATGCGAAAAAGACCCACACTGACATTCATTAACAACATACAAACTCGCCATCAGTTTGTCATATTACGTTAATCGTCCATACACGAACTGATGGCGAATAAGTTTGTTACGCGGAAACATGTATTTAATATGTAATATCTGAGTTGTTTGTCAAAATTAATAAAGAACGTCTATAAAACGTTCTCAAAACTACATACATATTGATAGGTCTTTGATTTAAACACTTGTGAATGTTTAAATTCGGTTCAATTATTCGATTAACTTAGGTTCAATTATTCACACCAAGTCCCTATATTTACGCTATTTTACTTCTAAACGAGTATGTTGTTTTGCTACTTTATTTACACAAGCATATAGTACTGAAATTTTGCAATAATACTGTCTCAATGATTTTTTAAGAGAAAAAGATATAGTAGTACATATAATGCAAGTAACGTTTTTATTTAATTCAATCGAACTTTTGCGATTTGTGGTTAGGGCAGACATGTTTTCGTGGGTACTACGTTACTATTTCAAGAAACGCAACGATTATGTAAGTGAGTAAGCACGTAAGTGAATATTATATAAAGTTTAACAAGAGAAAATCCTCTTCTTTGTGTGAATCGAATGGATACTAGTTGTTGTTCATGCTGTTTGTGGTCTGTTTTTTTGCCGGGTTGGGCTATTACACGATCTGTAAGCTCGATACTTGTCTGTGTGTTCAAATTGGAACTGAATTGGGGCGCATATATGGAGCATCCACCATACTACACTCAAAAATAAGGCAAACAATCTGCCCCTACATTCGCTTGTCTTGGGCAGGAGGGGCAGCGGAAACTAAGTTTTTTGGCCTTTTTGAAACCATCTTGAATGCAGTTTGTTATTGTGCGTTTAAAGTTAATTGTATTATTGAACCAGGACTATAAAATATAGACGTTTTCATTAAATATATATTTTAAGTTTTCCGTTCCATTTGTTTTTATTCTTTCTGATTTTACGTTCGGTCGCATTAAAGTGAAACTCTATTAATCATTGTCAGTACATTGATAAGTTGAACTCTTATATTACATTATAAAATGAACAACCGCGTAATTCAAACTGAATTTGTAATCAGTATTTTGATATTCATTTAAAAAAACAAGGGACAAAATTGTCACAAAACCAGGTTTTCATTGTGAAAAAAAATCTGATAAAGGGAGTCAACTCAAACTGAACTTTTGAAATGAACAAACAAAATTAACCCCCTTTGTAAGTTTGTTTTAAAATAAATCTATTTTTAGTCGTGGCGACCTTGACATTGGAGATATTGACGTGATTCTTTCGTGCGACACACCGTCCCATGATGGTGAACAAATGTGCCAAATGATTTTAAAATCTCATAATGAATGACATAGTTATAGCCCAGACAAGCTCATTTATGGCTATTTTTTACCTTTGAACTCAAAGTGTGACCTTGACCTTGGAGATATTGACGTAATTTTTTCGCGCGACACACCGTCTAATGATGGTTAACAAATGTGCCAAATGATTTTTAAAATCTCACAATGAACGACAAAGTTATGGCCCGGACAAGCTTGTTCCGCCCGCCCGCCAGCCTGGTTAAAAACGACATTTTATTGCGGAATAACAACAGACGTTTTCGGCGAAATTACACTATACTTAAAACGTCCACATATACATTTGGCTTAATGTTTAAACCTACTCACGAAAGTCGATATAGGCAAAAGACTTTTGTGCACTTATAAGTCTTATTCTTGGTTAAAACAAACACACGCACACGCGCACACGAACGCGCACACACGTACGCACACACACAGTAATCTCTGTTTTGAAGAGGCATTAATACGCTTCCCGATTTTAAGAATCAAAGTCATAATCAACTGCAAATTGTAAGGCAAGCGCCATAGTTATTGCATCACTTAATATCCAGTTCACGTACAAATTAACGAAATGATCGTGATTCAAATTTTGAGTTAAACATTTAATGTCAGTTTTTAGTTAAAAATAATTAAGAAAGTCGATAAAATGTAAAACTTGCCATGTTATCTTTAAATCTTTCCGATTTTCGAATTTCTTCTGTTTACATATGTATGCCGTTTCCATTTATTTACGTTGTTTAACTTGTTCCATCTGAAAATAAACCGCTCGTTTCTTAAATTTGTTTCTATTTGAAAATGTATGTTCATTTAAACTATTTCCCCGGGCTTAAAAGGCTTTTCGACCAAATTTAATTAACATGATCATTCCGTGCCACAGCAAAGTCACGTAAGAACATCACATTAAAGGGATCTTTTCACGCTTTGGTAAATTGACAAAATTGAAAAAAGTTGTTTCAGATTCGTAAGTTTTCGTTTTAGTTATGATATTTGTGAGGAAACAGTAATACTGAACATTAACCATGCTCTAATATAGCCATTATATGCATCTTTTGACGATTTTAAAACCTAAAAATTATAAAGCGTTGCAACGCGAAACGATTGAATAATTTGGAGAGTTCTGTTTTTGTCGGTAAATTTTGTGAAACTACGAAGATTGCTTATATAAGGTATAAAATACGTCAATAATGTGTACTCGGCGGAATAGCTCAGTAGGCTAAAGCGTTTTTACTTCAGGACTCTGGCAGGACTCCAGGGGTCACTTAGCTCAGTAGGCTAAAGCGTTTTTACTTCAGGACTCTGGCAGGACTCCAGGGGTCACTGGTTCGAAACCTGATCCGGGCAATGTTCTTTTCCTTTTTTTATTTTTTTTCTTGATTTTTTACTGGAGCTTTTACGATCCAATGTTTACATTTATCAATATAAAGCATTTAATGAGTAAGTTAAAAAAAAATGCCAAAATCTGTGAAAAGGCCCCTTTAACCCATTTATGCCTAGAGTCTAGAAAAAGACCTTTGCAAACAGCGTAGACCCAGATGAGACGCCGCATAATGCGGCGTCTCATCTGGGTCTGCGCTGTCTGGTTCAAGGAATTTTCTGTAAGAAATATTCTAAATATAGAAATAAATATACTAGACATCCCTAACTTTGGAAATAAATTGATCCAATCTAGAAGGATGGGAGAGTCCACTAGGCATAAATGAGTTAAAAATGTCTTTCAAAAGGGACGCTCCAACAAAACTGTCATCAGTGGTTTTCTTTATTTTATTTAAAAATATCAATAGTTCGTTATCTGCAATAAATAGTGTGATGGCGACCGATCCAGTCAATTACCAACAGAACAGACAATTAAAAGATTCGACAATGCATTGTATACATGTATTTTATAACACGTAAAAACGAAAGTTCGTTTGCACAAATGATTTAAACTTATTTTAAACTAATAACTTGTTTTCACAAATAAAACATCGTAGAACAACGAATAAAAAAACTCAGAAAATCTAAAATAAATTCTTTCAAAAACTTATATGGCGACGAGAATTTATCCTCTCATGTTGCCTCCTTGGTGAAACGGATCGCCTGCAACCTGCGCGGCGAAACTTCCCCCACCGTAGCTACTTCCGCCACCAGAGTAGCCTCCGTAGTCATGCGAAGAGTAACTTCCGGAATATCCGCGGACGGCTGAGTTCCCTTGCGCGGCGGCGGAAGGACCCCCGTTAAGAAGATCTGAATCGTTTGAACGATCGTATGGCAGTTGGTAGTTCTGCTTATTCGAACTCAAGTAAGATTCTTTTCCAAAGGGCGTCTCAAGAAGGTCGTTGTAGTTGTCAGTTTCGAACGGCGTCTCATACTGGCTTGAGCTTTCGGAATTAGAACCAGCGTTCGTGGATGCAGCGCCGCGGTACGAAAATTCGCTCTTGTCGCCATTAAACTCGCCTCCAGCAAGCAGGCCATTGTTGGTACCATATTGACCGGAACCACTTTGATACCCAGAGCTATATGACGTGCCCGACGATCCAGCATAGGAATTGGAAGCAGTTCCGGTCCCGGCGGAGTAATCTGGCATCCCCATTGCCGCTGTATTTTCGGCGTTCACTCCATTTCCCGATAGGCTGGATAGTTTCCCGAAATTTACGTTTCCGTACTCGTCTAACCCCTTTGTGTTAGTGTATTGAGCGTTGTCCACGGATTCTCCACCCATATATGTTTGCCCACCCAGCGCTCCAGTCGATTGATATGAATTGATGTTAAATGGGTTTTGACCCGCGGTATTAAACTTCGAGGTATCAAACGGATTTTGATCGTGGTTACTTCCTGTGCCAGTGTTTGCCTGAAATGGAGTGCTGCCTCCCATGGCTCCCATACTTCCGGTCATTCCCGGGCCACCGCCACTATTCGGATTGCTGAAGGGCGTTTTCGCCGCGCTGAATTTGCTTGTATCAAAGGGATTAGCGCCGTAAGAGTTGGAATTTGAGTTGGAATTTGAGTTAGCGGAGGCAGAGCCGGGACCGTTACCGATGTCATAATTATTCACATTGAATGGATTACCATAATCACCCACCGCGGTGCTTGAACTTCCGGTATTCGAGTTTCCATTTCCGATCGATCCAGTATTTCCTGACGCGTATTGCCCACTTCCTGCCGTTGTTTCTTTTACAAACGCATTTCCTGCTCCGACGCCGTTCTTCACGATGCCGGACGAACTACTTCCGGAACTTCTACCGACATTCATGCCACTTTGGCCGGCGTACGAAGACGTGTCTGTCGACGCGTAAGATCCCTGGCTAGCCTCCATAGCTGTGTTGTAACGTTCGCCGTTACCACTTTCGGTCTGACCCCCCTGGGGAAGCTGATACCCGTTGCCATCGAACGGAGCTCCTAGGCTGTTTAGTTCTTGGCCTACACTGTCTTTGTTGAACAAGCCTTGAAGCATCGACTGATAAGACGACGTGTCAAACCTGCCAAATATTTGTTCTAAATGTACCTCGCTCCATTAACTGGGGTTTCTATGCGTGTGCGTAAAGTGTCATCATGAATTAGCATGTGCAGTTCGAACTGGCTTATCAGGGAGACACTTTCTCCCCTATTGATTTTTTTTCGTTTAAAAAAAGTATCTGATTAGCAAAAATCCAGTTAAGGCGAAAAGTATCGTCTCTGATTAGCCAGTGCGGACTGCACAGACTAATCTGGGAGGACCCTTCACTCACATGCGCTAAACATCCTTTTCACAAAGCGAGGTTCTATTGTGAATGAGTGTAATAAAACGGAATCGCCTATACATTTTAAGAAGAATGTTGCCTACCTGAGGAAAGTTTAATAGACTGATTTTTACAGATTGATTAACTTGATTGTTTGAATTACTCATAGATACCTCTGAGAGTGCCAAAAAATATCGTTCGTTAATCGAAAATGATGCGATGGTAAAATGACGACCAATTCACGGTAATGGAAGAGTGGTTTGACGTCCAGAGGCCTCGATTAACATGTTAATTACAACCGATACAAGTATAACAAAATATTATTCATCATGTGTCTATGGATATTTGCCAATATAACCAGTATCCAACCTGGGTCGATTCTAACCTCGAAGTGTCGCCGCAATACTCGCAGTCGGTCCCTTGTGTGCCGGGGTTTCCACCGGAATTGAGGCCCGTACCGGAACCGGAAATCTCCTTCGAGTAGTCTTGCCCCATTAAGGCCGTGGCCTTTGTGCCGGTCAAAAAGTCGCCCCCTATTGATTTCAATGATATATTCATATGGGCAGATGTTAAAGGAACAAATCGACGTGAGGCGACTAATACTATGCAAAATAATACAAGTGCAGCTTGAAACATTGTTAAATTCCCTGGTTATGTGTTTCCTGTTTTTATCGTCTTCGCTCATACCTTTTTTCTTAACTTCAATGATATATTCCAATATATGAATGTGTTTATCAATGGTAGTTTACTAGTTGACAAAACTAAGTTCAGAAAAAATCCTGAAATCCTGTGTAAGCATGGCTCCCCTGGCTCAACACGTTCTTGAGCCAAATATGCCGCGCCATTAAAAAATTCTTGTGATTTTGAATATTTTTAGTTTTTATGAAAAACACGTTTTAGCCAAGTAGAATTTTTTCTGAGCCAAATGGGTCAATTTATCGAGTTGTAGCAATTTACTAATTTGGAGAAACGCGAAAAGCTGTGGTAAGAGAAAAAACTATTTAAAAAAATAAAAAATACGATCAAGAGTTAACCGAAATTTTCTTCTACAGCGACAAAATAGTATGTACCTCGCTCTGGAAAAACGGCGTTAAAAGCGTGTGCGTAAAACATATGTCGGTTTAATGGCATTTTTGTTCAAAGAAAGTCTTTTTAAAACGAAAATCCAGTCATGGCGGCAAGCATCGTCCCTGATCAGCCAGTGCGAATTGAACAGGTTAATCTGGGACGACACTTCACGCACATGCATTAGACCCCGTTGTTTTCATAGCTATAGCCCATACGGAAGCTACGTACCGACAAGTCCACCAGGCCCCGACATCATGTACTTGGACAGGTCCATTCCCATCAGACCGCTGTCTGAAAACATCGCAACAATCATTAGATTAAATCTGAAATGCTATAAATGTAAAGTTTAACTTCAAACATGTTCATTTAAGCTCGATTGCATCGAAAATTTAATGATTTTCAAAATGCTCTCGAGTTCGTTTTCTTGATATAAACAGTACTTTGTTTCTTTTGGGGTGATCTAAAGAACGCTCTCGCAGTGGGATCGAACCAGCAATTTCAAATAGTGCAATATGTTCAATACACCAGAAAACAAGAATAAATGAAAAAAATCTTCATAACCGGAAAGTTGATGCCATAACAAATTTCCAGAAAAATCTGACCTTGACTACCACTTCCGGTTGCTCCAGAAAATGGGTTTCCACCATCACCCGCGCCGGCTTTGAATGGGTTCGTCATACTGCCACCAGATTCATTTGATCCCTCCCCAGATCCACTTCCTGTTGCAAACGGCCCACCGCCAGAATTTCCATTTTCAATTGCTCCTGCGAAAGGTCCTTTTGATTCTCTACTACCGCTACTTCCGCCGCCCGGCATCTGCCCCCCAAATCCGCGACCACCACCTCCGCTATTTCCGCCGCCCGGCATTTGACCACCAAATCCGCCACCACCACCGCTACTTCCGCCACCAGGCATTTGACCCCCAAATCCGCCACCACCACCACCGCTACTTCCGCCGCCCGGCATTTGACCTCCGAATCCGCCTCCACCATCCCCGCTACTTCCGCCACCAGGCATTTGACCCCCAAATCCGCCACCACCACCACCGCTACTTCCGCCGCCCGGCATTTTGCCTCCGAATCCGCCTCCACCACCACCGCTACTTCCGCCACCAGGCATTTGACCCCCAAATCCGCCACCACCACCCCCGCTACCTCCGCCACCAGGCCTTTGACCTCCGAATCCGCCTTCACCACCCCCGCTACCTCCGCCACCAGGCATTTGACCTCCGAATCCGCCTCCACTACCCCCGCTACCTCCGCCGCCCGGCATCTGACCCCCAAATCCCCCACCACCACCACCACCGCTACTTCCGCCACCCGCCATTTTACCGCCAAAACCGCCACCTGATCCATTCGCAAGCGGTTCTGTATCTCGTTTTGAGTGCGGTAGACCCGTTATGGTTTGGCAAAGTAAGATAAACATCATCGTTAATTGTAAATTCATGTTCAATGCCTGAAATTTCAAGTAATATCAGTGTCATCTACTAATTAAAAAGCATTCTTATTCTTTGAATAACATACATAATAATACACAGTTTTATAGACAAAAACTTATATTATATTCGACACTTCCAAATTTCAAGGGTATAGAACCAAAGTTTCTTTGTTTTCAAAGGAACTATTAAAGCACAACTTAAATACCTTACGAACATGTTTACCAATACCTATGTTAAATTTTGAGTCGACAAGTAACTGTATAAATTAATATATTTTTATATGTTAATATTTTTAAATTATACTAATTTTCTAGAAACCATAAGACATCACACTCATACGAATTTACAACCTCAGCCCATTTTCGCAGATGAAAAAAGCAAAATTGGTTGATTTATTCGGGCATTTATTTACCGCAACAGTCGTTTAATTCATAACCTTTACATTAACGGCTCATACTTATTTAAAAATATTTATATCACCGTATTTTTCGAAAGACAATATGTTTTAACCGAAATATTTAATGAAATAAAAACAATAAAATTAAATGAACAAAAAATCATACCTGGAACTCGTTCAACCAACCGAAAAAATTAGCTAATTAAAAATTAAGTGATCTTTACGTCCTATTATTTATTTCTCAGCCTACAAGAACCTGCTTAAGACTGTCGCATCGAATGTGGCAACTCCCTACTGACGTCCGGTTCCAGTTTTAATCGGTGATTACACAGATAGGACTGTGAACATTTTGAACAGGACAATTAAAAGTTTTTGTCCCTTATCCGAGCACCTGCTTTGTCGCGGGGATTACGTCATCGTCAGCATGATACAGAAACTCTTTGTTAACCCTTTTCCACTTAGATACGTATTTTCACGCATTTTAAGTCCCTTAAAAAGTTAAATTTATTATATACCTTTGTTCTGGTTTTATGCTGTTTGCACATAGCCATTTTCACTTTGGCTCTGAGTGGGAAAGGGTTAAATGTAAGTTTATCATCGTTAAACAAAGACACATTACAATTAACACAATGTATATGTTTCTCATTATCAAATGTAATATGTTTTATAATATAGACCAGGTATACCGCATGTACTGAAATGTATACCGCAGGTACTGAAATTATATGAATAACGTGACAAGAATCTTCTTAATCATGCTTTGTTTTGTAATACTGGACGTACATTTTGCAAGTCATAATAAAACACATATTCTGTTCTGTTCTGTTCTGATAAATATATTCTCAAGAGCATAGACAGTGAAAACATATTGTGTCTGTCTGCAATAACGACTCAGCAATATAAGTTAGGTAGATCGACCAAACATTTTTATGCCCCCGGATAAAAAGATCGGGGTATATTGTTTTTGGCCTGTCTGTCTGTCTGTCTGTCATTGTGTCAGTCAGTCATTGTATGTGTGTGTCACAAACTTTAACCTTGGTTTAAGTTTTATAACTTTTGCAATATTGAAGATAGCAACTTCATATTTTGCATGCATGTGTATCTCATGGAGCTGCACATTTTGAGTGGTGACAATTCAAGGTAAAGGTCATCCTTCAAGGTCAAAGGTCAAATATAATTGTATTTTTCGTTCCTAAAACTTTAACCTTCGTTAAAGTTTGGTCATTACTTTTTTAATATTGAAGATAGCAACTTGATATTTGACATGCATGTATCTCATGGAGCTGCACATTTTGAGTGGCTAAAGGTCAAGGTCAATGTCATCGTTCAAGGTCAAAGGTCAAATTTATGGCTTCAAAGCGGCGCAATAGAGGGCATTGTGATTCTGACAAACACATCTCTTGTTTTTCTTAAATTTGTGTTAAGATATTCTATTTATTTCCCACTTCTATGAGACTGTTCAACTGCAGTTATTGTCCATTACGCTGTTCAACATTTTGTATGTTAACATTCTTTATGCGAATACATTAAAAAATTCAACAACGTCTAGGCTCTTCACGAAAAATTCGAGTCGGTCAGGTGAGAGAAACAGCTTCTTCACGCCTTATGAGGACTGTGCGCACAGCATCGTCCCTGATTAGCCTGTGCGGACTGTACTTTCATCTTTTATGGAATTTTTCGTTTAAAGGAAGTATCTTTCCACTAAAAATTCAGTTTAAGAGGAAAGTGTTGTTCCTGACCCCTAATCCGGAACGACATTTATCGCACATGAATTAAGTTCATTTATCCTAGAACGAGGTCCCTATCTTCCGATGTGTTAACGTCACTCAGATCTACTGATGTGGTGTTGTTCGTCCATACTTGTACTCTGTAAAACGTTGACAACCATGTTTTATTTGTATGTACGTTTCTTTTCTTTTGCTACATAGATTATGTGTTGGGTAGGCGGTAGAGGCAGAGTTTTCGGTGGTCGTTGATTAATACATTTTGAAAGTGTTAAATAAGCTTTTTCGATTAAAACATTTTATATAAACGTAGTAACATATAAATGATCCTCTGTAAGTAACAAATGGTCCATGTAAAGTCCAAACTTTTACACATGCAAATAAACAAATACACAAAAACGCTCTAAATGGAAACTGTTATAATTTACTATTTATAATGGGCGTATCCATTTCTGTTTTGGATAAGTTGGATTTTCTTTAATTGTATTACTACCAAGCATGTACTTCGTATTGTTCGTGTATTTCCGATTGTATTACTCTGCATTGTTTATCTGCGTTTCCTAACGTGCGTCGTGGTATCTGGGTTTAATGACGATGTAACTGTTCTTTTCCCAATATAATGAAATCAACGGAACAATATTTGCAATAAAGGCATTAATTAATATCTTCCTACTTCGCTCGTGCGCAATTCTCAATCTCATCGGAAATCACGTGCTTTTCTCCACCACTTCCTGTACATTTCCAATGCGCATGCTCTCCAGTGCCTCGATAGCGTTTTCCTTCTTGTGTGCCCGGATGTGATCGAAACAGGGGCCGATATCCGAGCCTGCGGTACCCAAGATCTTCTTCCGGCCACCCACGTGACCGTCTAGGTAGTTGCTGACATCATAAACGCCGCATCTGTGTTAAAGAAAGGCTTACCGTAAACAAGAAATATCTTTAAACAAAATGATATTCGGCGTATATCCTGACTTTGAAATTAAGTAAGACAAAATATGTTTTAAAATAATTCAATTGAAAACAAAGGTTTAATTGTTGTTGTTGTTGTTTTCACTTGTCAGTCGCATATACACCGCATGAAATGTGTGTTATTAAGGGCATGTATTTTCAAATAACACACAAGTGTTCGTACATAAAAATAATACTTCGGGAGATATGTGTCCAAACATGAGTTTATTTCTTCACCATCGGAATATATAGTATGTGAATATTTTATTAACAGGCAGTTTCCTTTCGACACATTTAATTAACACTTTCAGAGCCGCGTCATGCGAAAATGGGTTTGATGGCATTTCGGCAAGCGTAGCTCACGCCCAGTCTGCGCAATTGCGTAAGAAAAGAGATTATGTTTGAAAAAAAATATATATATATAGGTTCAAACAGTAATCTGATTTTTTAAAATTATGATCAAATATATAGCTTCGTAAACTATGATATTGGGTACATTTCGATTTAACGAGTTAAAAAATGTATATATTAATAACATGCAAGTGATATAAACATAACTCAAATTGCAACAGGAAATTAAATGTTTATATTTTTACTGAAAGAGAAGCATTATTTCTGCAATCAGCAAAATCTTTTTTTTTCAATTATGAACTTGTTACCAACAGATAATCTATATCAATATACACATGTAGATTGGTTATATATATATATATTATAGAATCCGGCCAAATATGTTCAAGTTTATTAAACTACTTAATAGCTCAAACAAAACTGTATTAAGAAAGCTAGCCATGTATTGTTTAACATGCTTTAAAATAAGAGAAAATGTCATATATATGTAGTGTTAAATACAAATACATTTTTACAAAAAAATAAGGTCAGAAATATGTATTTATACCTATATTTGTAAACCTATATGCATAACATTGTGTGACCACTGTGTATTAAACCCATCCATGTACCATTCTCACGAAATATGTTCACGAACTATGTTTATTTCGTGTTTATTTAGATTATTTATTCTTTAAAATGATGTGTGTTTTTGTGTGTACTTCAACGCATGCTGTTATTTATATGTATGTTAATGACGATGAGCTTCACATGCTTAAGTCAAAAATAAACTATTCTGTTCTGTTCTGTATATATATATATATATAAACAAAAACGCTGTATTATTTTTTGCCGAAGCTTTCGACCTCACGGTCTTCATCAGCGGCCATTTTTTATTTTCAGATGTTTTATTATGAACGGAAATGACGTCGTGCATTTCCGGCGTCAATGTTGTTTGTTCTGTTCTGTTTATTAACAATAATTCTTGAACGTTGATGCCATATGGTCGGTATGTCCTTAGTTTTGACTTCCACAATTGCTCCATGGTTTTGCGGTACTCGTCCGACCCGCTGAGTTTTTCGAGTCCCATTATTTGGAAATCATCCATGGAATGTCCGTCGGTGTAGAAATGTTGAGCTACCGGGTCACTGTGCTGTGTGCGAATACGTGACAGATTCAATAGATGTCGCTACCGACCATATGACATCAACGTTCAAGAATAAACGTTAATAAAATAGCGCGTAAACAACGTTGACGCCGGAAATGCACGTGAGGTCGAAAGCTTCGGCAAAAAATAATACTGCGTTTTTTGTTTAAATACAACAAGGCTAATAGAGACTTTGTTATATATATATATATATATATATATATATATATATATATATATATATATATATATATATATATATATATATATATATATATATATATATATATATATATATTGCATAACCATTTAGTAATTATGGCGAATTATGCAAACTTGTAAGTAATCCAAACGCCGCTCTTCTCGGTCACGTGATTCTTCACTTCCGCTCGAGGGTAGGAACGAAATCCCGTCACGCATGCGCCTGCTTCTAAGGGAGGGGAATCACCTGTGCCTGGGATGGGACTGGGCTCCCGGTTGTAGAAGTACTTGTTGAGAAAGTAACCTGCAAAGGAGTAGTGGTAGAAGAAGTAGTAGTACATTTTTGTAGTAGAAGTAGTGGTAGAAGTAGTAGTAGCAGTAGTAGTAGTAGTAGTAGTAGTAGTAGTAGTAGTAGTAGTAGTAGTAGTAGTAGTAGTAGTAGAAGTAGTAGTAGTAGTAGAAGTAGAGGTAGTAGTAGTAGTAGTAGTAGTAGTAGCAGTAATAGTAGTAGTAGTAGTAGTAATAGTAGTAGAAGTAGTAGTAGTAGTAGTAGTAGTAGTAGTAGTAGTAGTAGTAGTAGTAGTAGTAGTAGTAGTAGTAGTAGTAGTAGAAGTAGTAGTAGTAGTAGTAGAAGAAGAAGTAGTAGTAGTAGTAGTAGTAGTAGTAGTAGTAGTAGTAGTAGTAGTAGTAGTAGTAGTAGTAGTAGTAGTAGTAGTAGTAGTAGTAGTAGTAGTAGTAGTAGTAGTAGTAGTAGTAGTAGTAGTAGAAGTAGTAGTAGTAGTAGTAGTAGTAGTAGTAGTAGTAGTAATCGATGTTGAGTTAAAAGGGTAATTTCTTTGATGAACAAGGGCTGTTTGTAAAACATGCATGCCCCCCATATGGGCTCTCCGTTGAAGTGACAGCCATTGTGTGAATATGTTTTTTGTCACCTTGACCTTTGACCTAGTGACCTGAAAATCAATAGGGGTCATCTGCCAGTCATGATCAATGTACCTATGAAGCTTCATGATCCTAGCCATAAGCGTTCTTGAGTTATCATCCGGACACCATTTTACTATTTCGGGTCACCGTGACCTTGACCTTTGACCTAGTGACCTGAAAATCAATAGGAGTCATCTGCGAGTCATGATCAATCTACCTGTTAAGTTTCATGATCCTAGGAATAAGCGTTCTTCAGTTATCATCCGGAAACCATTTTACTATTTCGGGTCACCGTGACCTTGACCTTTGACCAAGTCACCTTAAAATCGATAGGGGTCATCTGCGAGTCATGATCAATGTACCTATCAAGTTTCATGATCCTAGGCCTAAGCGTTCTTGAGTTATCATCCGGAAACCATTTTAATATTTCGGATCACCGTGACCTTGACCTTTGACCAAGTGACCTGAAAATCAATAGGGGTCATCTGAAAGTCATGATCAATCTACCTACGAAGTTTCATGATCCTAGGCATAAACGTTCTTGAGTTATCATCCGGAAACCATTTTACTATTTCGGGTCACTGTGACCTTGACCTTTGACCTAGTGACCTGAAAATCGATAGGGGTCATCTGCGAGTCATGATCAATGTACCTATCAAGTTTCATGATCCTAGGCCTAAGCGTTCTTGAGTTATCATCCGGAAACCATTTTACTATTTCGGGTCACTGTGACATTGACCTTTGACCTAGTGATCTGAAAATCAATAGGGGTCATCTGCGAGTCATGATCAATCTACCTATCAAGTTTCATGATCCTAGGCCTAAGCGTTCTTGAGTTATCATCCGGAAACCATTTTACTATTTCGGGTCACCGTGACCTTGACCTTTGACCTAGTGACCTCAAAATCAATACGGGTCATCTGCTAGTTATGATCAATGTACCTATGAAGTTTCATGATCCTAGGCCTAAGCGTTCTTGAGTTATCATCCGGAAACCACCTGGTGGACGGACCGACCGACCGACAGACCGACCGACAGACCGACATGTGCAAAGCAATATACCACCTCTTCTTTGAAGGGGGGCATAATAAGTCGTTCCTTTGTCAGTCGATCAAAGAATGTCTATTCACAAAGAATTGCCTGCTTGCATCCAGTGCGTTAAAATGGAAAAGATGGATGGCGATGAAGAAATGTGTCCAGAATTTTAACTCGTCATGGAAGCAAATTAATTTTTACGAAAATAAACATGGTTAGAAGATCTACACAACTTCACGTAGATTTCTACACATTTTGTAAATTTCAAAATGGCAGCCATCTTTGTTTTCGGTATTTTACAGTGATGAAACCAGAATCGTAGTTTGAACACAACCGTCTGTGTTCTACTTGATTGTGTAACATTTGGAACGCTGATTAAATTTGAATCGAGGCTAATAGCGATATTTGTCTCGTTTCTCTTCTTTTGCGTGGAATTCTTAAGGACTATTTCGAGTTCCGTAAACGGGAAAAACGGGAAAGATCACAAATAATATTACTACGCAATGTTAGATTCAGCTATTTTAATGTGTTTTTGCTTTTATTTTATAAATTAAAGCCTACTATTTTTATTGCATCGGAAATAAAGTAATTAAAAAAATATTGTAAGATAAATAGAAGTAGTAGTAGCAGAAGTAGAAGTAGTAGTAGAAGAAGTAGTAGTAGTAGTAGTAGTAGTAGTAGTAGTAGTAGTAGTAGTAGTAGTAGTAGTAGTAGTAGTAGTAGTAGTAGTAGTAGTAGTAATTGTAGTAGCAGCAGCAACAGCAACAGCAGCAGCTGTAGTAGTAGTTGTAGTAGTAGTAGTAGTAGTAGTAGTAGTAGTAGTAGTAGTAGTAGTAGTAGTAGTAGTAGTAGTAGTAGTAGTAGTAGTAGTAGTAGTAGTGTTGTAGTAGTAGTAGTAGTAGTAGTAGTAGTAGTAGTAGTAGTAGTAGTAGAAGTAGTAGTAGTAGTAGTAGTAGTAGTAGTAGTAGTAGTAGTAGTAGTAGTAGTAGTAGTAGAAGTAGTAGAAGTAGTAGTAGTAGTAGTAGTAGTAGTAGTAGTAGTAGTAGTAGCAGTAGTAGTAGTAGTAGTAGTAGTAGTAGTAGTAGTAGTAGTAGTAGTAGTAGTAGTAGTAGTAGTAGTAGAAGTAGTAGTAGAAGTAGTAGAAGTAGTAGTAGTAGTAGTAGTAGTAGTAGTAGTAGTAGTAGTAGTAGTAGTAGTAGAAGTAGAAGTAGTAGTAGTAGTAGTAGTAGTAGTAGTAGTAGTAGTAGTAGTAGACCCTAAAGACTATTAGTTCGGTTACGGAATAGTTCGCAATTTTAGAAACGATCCTGGCACGTTCAGGGTATGGTGTGAAGCACCTTGTGCCCTGCAGTACACAGTTAAACGCCTCTCATCCGAAAGACGTGTTAGTATGTAAGAGGATAGTGGAGAATTGATTCTGCGATGCCTGGGGTCTTGGTTAGTATCACTAACATACTTTGTTTGACCGTGCTTTGTAAAAAAGGGGGTTTCATGCATGCGTTAAACTCCCTTTTCACAGAGCACGACTCAATTAAATAGTTTGACTCAACTGTGAGTTTTTTTCTTAATGTTTGCGGTCAGTTTGATCATCATGCTTAATTTCGGGTTCACAGAAGGTTTTGTGAGCTATGGCAGAGTCTGACTCAATGCTGAGGCTAAGGGGGAAGATGTGCATAGTCTTAAAGTCGAGATTCGAGATTGTTCGTGCTCTGACCGACATGATCAATATCATTTGAGTGGAAACTCATATCTCATGTTTAGAATTGAACTAAACCATTTAGAAAATAAATGATACTCGGCCTTGGTATGACCACTAGACCGCGACTACGATCTTTTTAGTTAAAGATGTCAAACTTCCTTTTTATTAAGAACTTTCTCAATATTAAGTAAAATGGACTAAATAGTTACTGCCAGTGGACCCGAATATGAATTACTTGTCACACTGCAGTAGTTCTATTAAAGTGGAAGATACTCGTTTAAATGCTATTGTTGATAAAGGTTGTCAGCCAACTTGTTTTAACTAAAATGATAAACCGTGCTTTCAATCAATGTTTATTTCTTTAGTGAAACCCTTGCATAAGCATTTTTTTAACTTCACAATTTTGAATTCTTGAGTATAAACTTTCAGTAGAAAGATATACAATTTCTTTCATTTTTGTTTCTTGAAAAGCAACACACAAAACGTTACAATCCTAATAAGTATCAAATATCACTTCTTAGTTTTATTATCAAACAGTAGCATACTGAAGTTGAAAACAATTAAAATGCACACAGTCTGAAATATATGGTTGTCATCAATTTAGCTTGAAAACAGTTTATATATACTAAAACAAAAGTTGTAATCAACGAAGCATTTAGACAATACCCATACTATCTACTGTACCATTAATGTGTACCTGATACGCCAGTAACCCCCGTCACCGCCGCCAAGAGTGTGAAGTTCCGGGTTGTACTACTGCCCTTTCCGCGTCCAGAACTCACACATCGGAATGGATTGCACGAACGTTGCCGTAGCAACCATTTGCAGGAAGCAGAACGCAGTGGAAGAATGGCGCGCGACATCATCCTTGGTTACACTGAAACGCTGTTTGGAGGCTGACGTTAGTTTATATGAACGTGCAAGATCTATTGGAAAATCAATATTGTAATATATATAACTGTTACTATAGTTACTAGCCAAATGCAAAACTCATATTTGAATGTGGTAACTCTTCAGTTATAAGAACGTGTATACAAACGAGCCTTGCTCCGGGAAAACGGGGCTTAATGCATATGCGTAACGTGTCGTCCCAGATTAGCCTGTGCTAATCTTGGATAAAACTTTACGCACACGCATTAAACCCCTTTTCCAAAGACTATCTCATAGTGAAGAGGTCGACAATAAAGAACCTACACACACATATTTCTTTGGATTACAATAATTAACTTGGACTTAACAGTTAACAGTTCGCACGATGTTCTTTTAGTTTTCTTAGAAGTATTTCGTTTGACTTGCCATGCAAAGAATCACATTAACAAGAGCTGTCTCCATCGGATGACATATGGCCCCCAAAAACGCTTTGATAGTTATGTAAGACAGCTAAATAACAGAACAAATTTTCGAAACCTAAATGCCGACCCTAACTTCAAGGTCATGGCCACAGGGGTCAAGATTTGTGTGCCTATAGAAAGGCCTTGTCCATATACACATGCATACCAAATATGAAGGTTACATCATGAATTTTGAAGAAGATCCGATGAAAATTACTTGAGTAATTGAGCGGAAACACAATTTTTTAATGATTCGAGGGCCATAACTCAGAAGTGCCTGGGTAAATTTGGCTGATTATTGAACTTAACCTAGATTTTATTGCCTTTAACATTTTTATGAAGTTTGGTGAAAATCCGATGACAATTGCTTGAGTTATTGAGCAAAAACGAGATTCAATGGCCGTAGCTCGGGAGTGTCTTGGTCAATTTGGCTGATTATCGAACTTGACCTAGATGTTATGACCTTACACATTTTCATAAAGTGTGGCGAAGATCCAATGACATTTGCTCGAGTTATTGAGCGGAAACGAGCAAAAACGCAATTGTTCGATGATTCAAGGGCCGTAACTCGAAAGTGTCTGGGTAAATTTGACTGATTATCAAACTTGACCTAGATGTTATTGCCTTTCACATTTTCATGAAATATTGAGAAGATACAATGACAATTGCTGGAGTTGTTGAGCAGAAACGAGAAAAAACGCAATTTTTCGATGATTGAAGGGTCGTAACTCAGGAGTGTCTGGGTCAATTTGACGATTATCGAACTTGAGCTAGATGTTATTGCCTTACACATTGTCATGAAGTGTGGCGAAGATCTTATGACATTTGCTCGAGTTATTGAGCGGAAACGGAAAAAAATCCTAATTTTACGATGATTCAAGGGCCGTAACTCAGGCGTGTCATGTTCAATTTTGCTGATTATCAAACTTGACCTAGATGTTATTGCCTTACACATTTTCATGAAGTTTGGTGAAGATCTTATGACAATTGCTAGAATTATTGAGCGGAAACGAGAAAAAAAAAATTACGATGATTCAAGGGCCGTAACTCAAGAGTATCTGGGTCAATATGGCCGATTATCGAACTTGACCTAGATGTTATTGCCTTACACATTTTCATGAAGTTTGGTGAAGATCTGATGACAATTGCTTGACTTATTGAGCAGAAACTAGTCCGTACGGACGGACGGACGGACAGATGGACGGACTAACTAACTCACGGACGGTGTGATTTTATGTTCTGGGGACATAAAAACGTAACTCACTAGAATAATTACTTATCAGTACTGATTCGTTGTTTGTGTTTACACAAAACGTGTGCAGTAGTCATAGGCGGATCCAACGGAAGTGGGGTGGGCGGACGCGGCGTACGCTCCCCCTAAAATCGCCAAAGTAAAGTCTATTCATTTGATATTTCACACTAAACTAGATCTTAATCAACTATTTAAACTCATTTTCCTTCTTTTTCGTTCACAACATTTCCCATTTATCACGGACAATCGCTTAATGATTTAACTTTAGACTCTCTGTCGCCATTCCATTTCTTCCGGCTATATCCATCCGTATTACGTATAAACTATGCACTTATTAGCATTATAAGAAGGTACTTTGATGAAAGTACATAAAGCGTGACATGCTCGAGAAGTGGTTGTCAAAGCCTTCAAAATAACTAAAATCGTGGAGCTTCCGGGACCCCCTGGACCCCCAGCAAATTTTTCAACATTCCCCCCACCCTAATCAGAAATCGACCGCCTTTTGTAGTGAGATTATAATATCTCAAACAACCAAAAACATTTCTAATAGCATGCACCTTCAAAATATTACCCGAAAATGTGATTTAAAAAAGCACTTATCATAAAAGTACTTAACAGGGACGATACTTTCCGCCTAAACAGGACTTTCTTTTAAAGAATACTTTCTTCAAATGGAATTTTCCATAAATCTAAGAGAGTCGTCTCTGATTAGCCTATGTGGATAATAGTCTGGGACGACACTTTACGCACATGCATAAAGCCTTGTTTGATTAGCCTGTGTGGAATGCTAGTCTGGGACGACACTTTACGCACATGCATAAAGCCTTGTTTGATTAGCCTGTGTGGATGCTAGTCTGGGACGATACTTTACGGACATGCATTAAGCCTTGTTTAATAAGCCTGTATGGATGCTAGTCTGGGACGACACTTTACGCACATGCATTAAGCCTTGTTTGATTAGCCTGTGTGGATGCTAGTCTGGGACGACACTTTACGCACATGCATTAAGCCTTGTTTGATTAGCCCATGTGAATGCTAGTCTGGGACGACACTTGACGCACATGCATTAAGCCTTGTTTGATTAGCCTGTGTGGATGCTAGTCTAGGACGACACTTTACGCACATGCATTAAGCCTTGTTTGATTAGCCTGTGTGGATGCTAGTCTGGGACGACACTTTACGCACATGCATTAAGCCTTGTTTGATTAGCCTGTGTGGATGCTAGTCTGGGACGACACTTTACGCACATGCATTAAGCCTTGTTTGATTAGCCTGTGTGGATGCTAGTCTGGGACGACACTTTACGCACATGCATTAAGCCTTGTTTTCTAAGAGCAAGGTACATATGCGCAAACATTTGCTGATACTCCTAAGAAATTCGACAACTACAACTGTAGCCGAACACAATCAAAAAGTCCGCTCAGAAAAAACAGTTTGTCCCAAAATGAAACTAACCAGTAGAAATAACATTTCCAAAGCAATTATTGTCGCGCTATTTCTCCCCAATTTCAATGCATTTTCTGGTATTTAGTGCCTTATGGTACACCATACTCTTTATGAGCCCGGTGCTGCTATTAGCTTGTTTCATTTACATCTGTTAATAAGATTAACCGTAGATTGTCCGCTCATATGGGCCAATTCATTAAAATATTATTATAGTTTAACCGAAGCTCTGATGTATAAGCAGCTGTTATATATAAACATATGTAAATATATTATATGCCAGTTCAGAGACGTGATAGATACTCGATGCAAATAATAAATAGCGATGATGAGAGTGGACATCCTTGTCGAACCCCTCGTTCGATGTTAAAACTATTTGAAAAGAAGCAATTGTTAATGATCATACTGTTAATATCGGTATAGAATAGTTTGACCCATTGAATGAGACTTTCACCAAAGTTCATATTTTCTAAGCAAGAGAACATAAATGAATGATCAAGCGAATCGAATGCCTTTTCAAAGTCTGCAAAGAATATTAGACCAGGATTATTTGAATTGTTGAAATAGTTTATGCATTCTTGGATAAGACGAACGTTTTCACCAATGTAACGTCCTTTTATGAAACCAGATTGAGATTTTGAAATGATTGATGGTAATATTTTCTTTATTCTGTTTGCTTTACTTTTAGTTGCAATTTTAAAATCATTGTTTAGTAAACTAATCGGGCGCCAGTTTAATAAGGATTCTAAGTTTTTTCCAGGTTTTGGAATAAGTGATATAATACCTTGTTTTTGTAGCGTAGTTAAGTTTTCGTTGTTAAATGAAAAGTTAAGTGAATTAATTAGATGTGTTTTTATATCATTCCAGAATATTTTATATAATTCGATTGTGATGCCATCAGATCCTGGGCTTTTGTTATTTTGCATTTCTTTTAGGGCTAATCCACATTCATATTCATTAAGCAATCCGTCGCACATTTGTTTTTCTTCCTGGTTTAAAGCGTGATGTGTATTTTTAAAAAGGGTGTTATTTTCAACATTTTTTCGTTTATAGAGGGTTTCGTAAAATAAACGTTGTTCTTCTAGTATTTGAGTTCTGTTTGTTATGTCTTTGCCATTGACTACTAATTTGTGTACAGTTTTTTGTTCACTTATACGTTTTTCAATGTTTGCGAAATATTTTGTATTTTTTTCATTATGTTCAACATGCTGTGCACGCGCTCTCAGTATTATTCCATTGAGATGTGTATGATAGATTCCATCTAATATTTGTTTTTTTAATGTTATTTCATTTTCAATGTCGGTGGTATCATTTGTGTTTGTTTGATGCAATTGTTTTTCAAGTGTTTCAATGGTTTTGATGGTTTCAGTTTCAAGTTTGTGTGTTTCTTTTTGTTTAAATGATGTGTATCTAATTGTTGTGTTACGTATATTTCCTTTAATTACTTCCCATAAGGTGTTTGGGTTTGCATCTTTATTATTTTGAACTGTATTTAATATTTCCTGTTTTATTTGTGTTTGATAATGTGTATCTAATAAGATGCTGTTGTTAATTTTAAAGTATCCTGGGCCTCTTTCAGGTTGTATATTGTGCAGTTTAAGTTCAACTAGAGAGTGGTCAGTCATAAATCCTGGTTTTATGTTACACGTGTCAATAATGTTGCAAAGAGATTCAGATATTAAAAAATAGTCTAATCTACAAAATATTGTTGGTTTTGTGTTTGAGTGCCAGGTGAATTTGCTTTCGTTTGGGTATACTGTACGCCAGATATCTATCATATTGTAGTTTTCGATTATGTTATTTAAAATGTTTCTATTTTTAGTATGAGTATAAAGGTTTCCATTCTTTTTATCCAATAATGGGTTCAGGACAGTATTGAAATCACCACCGATTATAATATTTTTATCTTGGTTATTAATTATAAAGGATTGTAATGTTTCGTAAAATGTGGAATCGTCTATGTTAGGGCCGTAGACGTTGATTAATGTTATTTGTGTTTCGTGTATTTTGATATCTATACTTGCTTGTCTGCCAATTATTATTTCCTTAAAGTTATCGACTGTGACCCCTATATTATTTTTTATCAGAAAGGCAATGCCTTGTTTATTAGTATGTTCTCCACTGAGATAGATTTCTCCGTCCCATTCATCTTTTAAGGTTTGTGCTAAAGTAGGTGTCAAATGACATTCTTGTAAAAAGCATATGCTATAATTTTTTTCGTCTAACCATTTGAAGATTTTTTTTCGTTTGTCTTTATTGGTTAATCCTTTAACATTTAAAGTACATAATTTAATCATTTAAGTATGTGGAGGGTGATGTGAATGGTACATTGTGTGTGAGGGGTCTTTCGGTGCGTGTGTTTTCGTGTTTGTGCTTGCTGGTGTGTGCGCGCGTTTTGACACGCGTGAAATGCGCGTGTGCTGTGCATGTACGTGTAAAGGGGTGTGCGCTCGGGTTCGTGTGCGTGTGTGTGTGTGTGTGTCTACGTGTGTGTGCGTGTGTGTGTGTATGAACGTGTGTGCTTGTAGTGTGTGCGTGTGTGTGTGTTTGTTTGTGTTCGGTTTGTGTGTGTGTGTGTGTGTGTGTGTGTGTGTGTGTGTGTGTGTGTGTGTGTGTGTGTGTGTGTGTGTGTGTGTGTGTGTGTGTGTGTGTGTGTGTGTGTGTGTGTGTGTGTGTGTGTGTGTGTGTGTGTGTGTGTGTGTGTGTGTGTGTGTGTGTGTGTGTGTGTGTGTGTGTGTGTGTGTGTGTGTGTGTGTGTGTGTGTGTGTGTGTGTGTGTGTGTATAACTGTTATCTACGTCTCTGGCCAGTTAAATGACAGATCGACGCATGTTAATCGTTAGAATATGATAAAATGCACGTACTGTCTGATTTTAAAGGTAAAATAACATCCACAATCTGCAGTGCGGTCTTATAAAGCATGTGTAATGCATAACACTAAAAAAGGTTAACCTCGATATTTTTATCGAAAATAAAATCCAATATACCTGTGCCTAATTTTAATATGGCAAAGACAATACACATTTATTATTAGTCAGCCTTCAACTTTCGACTTCATAAACAGTGCAAGACCTGTTTAAAACAAAGGGAGTAAACCGTCTTTGATTCTATGTCCTTAAATAATCAGAGTACATCAACGCTGCAAGAGACTGAGTTTAACACAATTCTGTTTTAATTGGTCTCAAAATTATTTAGGCTTTCCATACTGGAAATATTGCGACCATTCCATGCATTTGCAGTTCCCGCATAGCTCTAAAGTAGCCAATACAGTTTGTCAACCAGTTCCGGATAATCAGCAGTTCCGATTAATTTGTATTTAATTTTCCATAATGCCCCAATAAAAACAATATGATAAGTGTCTACGGTAAACATTAGGTAAAGGAATAAATGAACAAAGTTTTAGCAAGAAGGCTTTCGTATTATGCTTACATGGGGGGATAATTGCAGCAAAAAGTTAACCGGAACTGATTGAATGAGTTATGTTTTGAAATGTGGGTATGGATATAGAAGGCTTTATTATTATCAAATAAACTTTTTGCTGATTGAAAACAATGCCATGACAATGTTTTGAAATACTAAGTCTGTAAGTTGAATGATATTTAATAATTTTCCGAAGGGTGAACTTTAATTAATTATTTTTGACAAAAATCTGCATATGCCGTCTGGCCTAACCTGTTATCATACAAAATCATAAAATGTTACCCTTTATTTTTACATCTTCTCACATTGACACTAACTCCCCAAAAAAATATTGTGGTCAAAAGAATTAACGTTTTGTGCCGGGTAATTCTAAACTGGTTGACTGACTGTATCAAAGAGTAAAATGTGCCTATGTACCATAGTTCTAATGGTGTTCAAAGACACGCATACGTGTCTTCGTTTTAATGTTTGTTCTTCTTGTTTTCTTGCGATCGATTGACTCATTATTGGTCTTTCCAGCAGACCTACTGAGTGACCGTAGCAAGTATAACATTAACGTTCATCTGTATAATAATTCAGCCGCGCTCTGAGAAAAGTGGGTTTAGTTCATGTGCGTTAAGTGTCGTCCCATATTAGCTTGTGCAGTCCGCACTTAGTTTATGCTGATAAGATACTTTCTTTAAACGAACAATATCATAAAAGTTGAAAGTGTCGTCACTGATTAGCCTGTGCGGACTGCACAGACTATTCTGGGACGACACATAACGCACATGCACTAAACTCCTTTTTCGTTACTTGTTACTTAGTTTAGTTTAAATATATAAACGCTCTCGAGTCCGTTTCCTGGGCCTACAACCAGTACTTGGTGTCTTTGGGAGAGATCTAAAGAACGCTCTCACGGTGGGGATCGAACCCGTGACCTTCCGGTCGCTAGGCGGACACCATATCCATTACACCACGGCGACCTTCAAAGTAAGTACTTGTTACTTTGGCCTCTGATAATGATATTGACCTTTCAGGTTATGAGACATTTGATGCAAACACCCTCAGTCTCCCCATGGCTGTAGAGTGTTTTAAAATTGAATGATTGAATGAAAAAGTTACAACTTTGATAAGTTGTTTTATAGCCAGATTTACCTTTGACCCTGACCTTTGAGGTGGGAAGACAATTTGTACACATAAAATGCCGTGTCCCCTCCTTATGATTGTAATCAGTAGGGATATGTTTGTTACAAGCGACACGTTTTCGTGGTTTACTTTTGTGAAATGTGATTTTATAATCCCTCAATATATGACAAAGTTTTTGCTGAGATAAGTGTCAAGCTGTTCGTGACCAAATTTAACCTTTAACCGCTGAGTGTGTGACCCATGTAGACATTTGCGGTAGTGACACGGGAGTTACACGCGAAACGTCGCCTAATGATGGTGGACATTTGTGCAAAGATATTTCAAAATCCATCAACACATGGCAAAGTATGGCTAAAACAGGGATTTCAATATGTTTAATGGCAAAAGTTGACTTTGACCGCTGCGTGTGACCTTGACCTTTGAGGTAACAAAACAATCGAATATCGATTACAAATAACCTACAACTGATGCAAATACAATCACTAATCATAAACTAAATTGTTGTCAAAGGGGAATTACTTCGTTTATCATTTATTTAATATTACTAAGAGTTGTCTCATTTTTTACATAAGCCAAATTTATTTCTAGAGTGGTAACAAGTTTTTTTTTCGGCATAGCTGTTTAACGTCACTTTTGACCTTAGATGACCTTCATTCATGATAGATCTGAAATGAATAAACCCGAATTGTTCATTGGCTAATAATACAAAAATCACCGTAAACATTGGTACTGGTAGTCTGATTCCCAGACTAAAACATTGGATGCATATCATTTGAAGTGAAAATGAAATATGAATATATTGTAAATTACAATAAATTAAAAACTGTCATGATACAAAACATCATCTAAACATTACATCGGAACGTTTCTCCTTAGTTTACGAAGCAGTATAGCATTAATCACATGTCTGTACAATTAAAAGAATTTATTGTTTACATGCCGTAGCGGCCACACTAAACACTACAAAAACAGGCTAGATTGTACTTTACCGGTACGCAGTTGTTTACCACTATCGACAAAGCGGGGGTTTGGGGCGGTAGCCCGCGATACTAAGGAAATATATAGGTGTTGAAATATATATGTTTTGATTTATTATAATCCATATTTGCGTTTATTAGTGTAAATATGTTTCTTTGTACGGTGTTTTGTTCATTTTTTATATAAAGTTCTGTTTTTCTGCAAAAAATTCATATCACTATGATGCTTGCAATATTGAGTCGTTTATGTTTACATTCTACTCACATCTGTACACATTATAACACATTATATTTTATTTCATTCCAACATTATGTTCATAGTTTTTCAGTGGCGAATATGTTTTCTTTTCCTTTTGAAACTAATGTATTACTCGTTCAATTATGAAAACCTAGTCATTACAATACTTATTGACAACAAAACATACAATTTCACCTCTTCTTGTTCTTCATTTTTATTTGTTAATACATTAAAATATATTATCTTATTATCACTCACTACCTTCATTAAAATACATGGTCGCTTCATTCCATCTCCTTTCACTGGTCACAAACATTACAACATCAACGCCGTATATCTTTTTAAAGATATTTCTTGTTAGATTTGATTTGATGACCTAGATTTTGAACTTTTGCTTCCCAAATTCGAACACGACCAAAATATTGTCAAGTTAAACATTCTGGCTTCGTCTCATCAAGATTGTGCGGTCACGAGTTCGATCCCCACTCGAAGAGCATTCTCTAGACCTTCCCCCAAAGACACCAAGTACTTGTTATAGGCCCGATAAACAGACTTGAGAGCGTTTCTATAAGCCTGAGGCTTTCGATGTCAACGAGCTAAAATAAATAGGTTTAAACTAACTAGTTTTTGGGCGAACGATACACGGATTCGACATCGAATATATAGTACCAGATAACAATTATGAATAAGATTACCACAATGGGTCAAGGTCAGCTAAACAATAATAACATGATACAAATTAAAAATTAAATATTTATTGTAAATAGTCTACAAAAATAAGCATCATTCTATAGCATGAAAGCAGTTACATGGCTTATGAAAATCAGTATATATTTGATAAAAAAGTTGGGGTCTTCTTAAACGTTGACATGTGAACTATATTTCCGCCAATATTCACAAAAGTTGAATTATGTTAGAGTAAACTAATTCCTGACTTGTAAAGTAAAACAGATTTAAAATGTTTATTTTATTTAATGCATTTTCTGTATAATATTGCACACTGGTCTGAGTATACTTTTTATTTTAATTCGGTGTATTATGTTAGGTTTTCCCCTTTCTTTGATTGTCTAACCTTACAAATGATAACAAATAGTGCAACACTTTAACATTATAAGTCTTCTCTTCCTGTTTATTCAGCCGATTAAGAGATAAATCGACTTCTTTTTAAATGAACATAATTTCACCACGTACAAGACATTTTATTGAAATGTTATTGTCTTTTCAACAAGATAAAAGTAAGACCATATGAACACCGGCATGCACAACATGTGTTTTATGTCATATACAGCCTGCTACCCTATCTAGGTTATCTTATTTTTTTAAATACACAACATATTTAACTGAAGATTTATAAAAAATATTGCTTAAATTAAAAAAATGGGAGTGGCTGAATCAATAGGAATGGATGAAACTGTAGAGAAAAAGGATAATAATAGATTATAAGTCTATGTATTGTGAGAAGTTTCAAGGTATGTACACAAAATCATGACATGACATGAAAACACAAAATAATGCACATATTGTTACTATGATTACTTCAAACAAACTGGTGACCATTTCAATAAAGCCTTATCGATAAGTCATGGCTCATTAACAACTATCAATGTTTTAAAAACAAAAAATAGTGAGAATTGTAAATGTTTACTTAATGTAAATAGATTACAGCGGATTATTGAAGTGTTCTCCTCTTCTCCAACACATTCTTTATAATTTCTTGTGTGTTCAACAAATGGCAAACAACGAAAACAGCGTGTATGGCAACATTTAAAAGGAACAGCTAGAAGGCTTACAATCATGTAATTCATACTTAGCACATATGTTGACAATAACAAGGTCAAGTAAACATAACTTTTAATTTAATCACATAAACAAAACTCAGTATTTTGATGATAAGTTTATGCCCCATAATGCTTAAAAGACAAAAACATCATTATATGAAAAGAAATTCAGAAAGAAATGCATTAACAAAAAATATTGATATATATTGCACTTCAAAGATTAAGGTAAAACAATTGCATAATCAATACAGACAAGTACAATTAATAAGTATTCAAAAAAGGCTTAGTTACATTATTGCATAGTGCTAATAAGATGAAACCGCATTTAATACAAAAAATTACAATACTTGATATGTACCTTATGTCAGGAAAAGGATTTAGATTTTTATTATCAGATAATTATAGAAATACACTGCAATAATATCTTTAATAATACAGAACTCTATAAAGAATCACTTTAAAAAATGCACTACGAGCATGGCATCATATTGCCTTAACTTTCAACAATTAGTACTTTTGTATAAACATCATTATTCATCAACAAAAATGCAAAGAAAAACAAACCTAAAAAACTAAGAAAAGTTACTGACAAAATTGCACATTCATCAAAGACTATCCTTCAGCAGCTTGATAGCTACCTTGTCGTGTACACCTTGAAGCAATAGCTCCCCTTCGTATGTCACCACTTTCTTCCGCTTAGCGGCTCTCAGGGTTCCAACTAGAGCTTCAAAGATGTTAGCACATTGGTCGTCATTGAATAGAACACCAAAGGTCACGCTGTATTTACCCTCTGCATCTGAGAAATAAAGTTGCCTTTGCAAGAAAAACTTAATCATTGTGATTTTTTAGAGGGCAATTTCTGTATTCTTTAATATTTAGCGGAATAAGTATAACAATAAAGAAGACACTTAAACTTCATGAACATTAACATGATGACTGGTTCACAATTTCTACTTTTAATTGTTGTTTGCTGAACTTTTTGAAAATAAGGTATTATAATATATTTCTACTAAGAAGCATATATACTGATTTCTTCCTTAAATTTGGGGGGAAAAACACTGCCAAGGTATTCCTTTAAGAGTTGATTCATGTAAAAAATTTGGTCTTCATCTTTGATCAGGCGTAACAAAAAAAGTTGTTTGTTTCCGGTGGCCCGACCCTACCTAATTTTTTGCCGCCGGTCCTAATCTTTTTTGAGCCCAAAATTCGAAAAAAATCGGACCGCGTATTTTTCGGCGCGCTCAATAAGCGTTCAACGTTATCGGCGCCGTACATTAAACTTTCAACATAAACAAGATGGCGGCGCCCAGCGCCATTACCAGATCATTACGCATAGCGGATCACTTTGATGTTCAAGACTGCGTTTTGCGATAAATAGTTGAAATTGATAGATGATATTTTGCACATAGCATCTTCAAGGCCTATTATTTAAACGCATTGATTGAGTCGTAATTGGAGCGTCTCTTTGTCAAACATTTCGGTATGTTTTGCTGACATGTATATACGACTTTGTTGACTTCTGTCTCGTTTCCAAATCGAGGTTGAACATTTTTTGTGGCCACTTGCTATAACTCTGTTGGAAAGTAAGAAGTTTACCCATTATTTTAAAGGCCATTTAGTAGTCTTTCGGCATGCAAAAGTCCATTTCAGTTTTGATTCATGTTTAAGATTTTGTCTGCGTGTAAAAATAAGACAATGTGCTGAATCAGTTAGCAACGGTAATTTTTAATCAAACTGGTGTTAAAGAAGTCTCAAACCGTTCATTGTTTTTCACCAGCACAACTTAATTACGCTACTGATCCGGTAATGGTAACTTGGCTGTACTGTTGAAGGAAAAAGTAATACCAGTTTGTGTCTTTGCCAAAGTTTTGACAATTTTAAGTCATTCAAATGGTCTGCAACTGACTGTTTTAATAGCTTGCTGGATGGTTTTGTAATTGGCAATTCAAGATAGCAATTTTTTTTCCACAATGGAATACAAAGTTTAAAGATTTCATGTTTTAAAATCCTCTTTAACGACTGGGTGCATCTCTACTAAACTGTTACATTGGATCTCCAAGAAATGAATATTGCCTAGAATTATTTCTGGCAGGATTATGGTCCTTTGTCTTTTTTTCACTTTTGAATTTATTATTACAAAATTGTGTGTGTTCAACTCCTCTGCTTGACAAATTTTGCTTCAACTTTCACAGCTGAATGTAAAGATGATCATTATGGTAGGACTTCTGACTGCAAACAGTTAAGCCATTTTTCATTTTGTCTACTGTATATATAGTGTATTTGTCTCTGTCCAAGCATAATTGTCCATGTCAAAATTCTAGTTATATTTAATAAGTAAAAATGTTATCATTTTCAGGGCAAGCACAGTCATAGTGCTATAGTGGGGGACATATTGTTTTTGCCCTGTATGTTGGTTTATTTGTTTGTTTGTTTGTTTGCCCCAACTTTAACATTTGCAATTACTTTTGCAAGATTGAAGATAGCAACTTCATTCTTGGCATGCATGTGTATCTCATGGACCTGCACATTTTGAGTGGTGAAAGGTCAAGGTCATCCTTCAAGGTCAAAGATTTAGCTTCAAAGCGGCGCAGTAGGGGACATGGTGTTTCTAACAAACACATTTCTTGTTTAAATTTATAAGTATAGTTTGATACAAGAAGCATTAAATGTCTGCTTTTCTGTGCTTGGTGTGATTTGATTTTGTGCTTGTTTATTGATTTTTGTGTGTGTAATTGTATATAATACAAGTCGTAATAAATTTTCTGTTCTGTTCCTGAAATTCATGGGTAGATAGACCCCACGCCACCAGTACATAATAAAATCTGAAAATGTGGTCCTTTGGGAACATTAACTGCATCCAAGAAATATAAAAGCACATCCGGTTTGATTGGGTCTTTCCATGGTGATAATGTTAAATGCAACACCACTGGCGTTCCCGTAGCACTGCTTTTGAGGTATTTAATATATTATAAATAATAAATAATATAGAATACACTGCATGAACCCAAAGGACCAGAAAGTATAACAACACTGAATCCCTATAGACACTGAGGGTCAAGCTCTCTGTGACTTGTTATAGTTATGCCTTTTATTGGTCATAAAATGGTATATTTAAGCCGTTGCCAGAAGTCAACATTAAACTCGGAATTAAGGAAAGCAACACATTCAATATTAATGAACAGCAAGTTTTTATTTCATAAAAGCATTTAAATATAGTCATATAGCATTACAGACATCATCAAATTTATTGTACATACAGTTATACACAAAACATGAGAAGAAAATGCACCATGTACGACACTTTCTAAAAAAAAATTATTTTTAAAAATAAAATTATTTGCCTACCTACCTACCCTAATTTTTTTGGCCATGTCAGTGGAAACAAACGATTTTTTTTTTTAGGCCTCACTTTAATTGTTTTGTTTTATTGTGGAACAGAAAAACCCAATACCTTGTGTACCCAGCCTCTTTATCTCCCCTATCAGCAGGGTTACTTCATGCTCCACATTCATTCTTAGTTGATAGCCTTCTTAGCCTTGTTTAAAATTCAAAGTCTGTAACATAAATAGGAATAAAATATATTTGTTCTGTAATTTTTTTTAACTCGAAACAAATGTGCAAATTAAAAAACACAAAAAATACAATATTAGCAATTAACTTTATTTGAAATAATCAAATTGCATATTATCATTTGATAAGAAGCAACCTATTTCTCTGTCACTAGAAAGGCCAAAATGAGAAGTATTCTCAGTAAATATTTACTGCCAACATAAACTCCTTTATGATACTCTTCACATACTAGAGTCTGTCAGCTTTGGATGCTTGTGTAAACATCATCAAGCAGAAACTGACTTAAGTTAATCAAAAGAAGAAAAATTCCAGAAATGCCATCTTTAGCAGGATGCATGGACATATGGACAACATCTTGAACCTTTTATTTAACACTTTAATCAAAAATGAATATCACTAAAAAAAAATCCGCCGTCTTATGCATAATTTTTTTGTGACAGGTAATGTTACTCTAAAGTCTGACTATCATAATGAACTATCCGAATATCTTGTCCGTAAAATTGGTACATCCGCATCAATTATTTGTTTGTCTTTTCCATGTAAAATAATCAAAACGATAATGTGTATACAACTGGAGATTAATGTATTGTATAATTTAGATACGACAGTAAAATGAACCAAGAGATAACGGTTGAAATTATAAACAAATTTATACATATTGCCTTTTCAGGAAGTGTTCGCTCAAGGAAACCGGTAAAAGGGCTACATACCAATAATTTTTAATTGAATCTGGTCTGGTTAGAAAAATTATTCAGGAAATATTTAAGCATACTTATTCAAATATAACAATTAACACATCCAATATCGTACGCAGAAATCTATAAGAGGTACACGCAATAAACGTACACTGGTTCAATTGATTATAAATCGGATGAGATACTAGTATTTCAAAATCCATACAGGTAGATTCTAAAAACGTATGTTCTGTGATGAAAGTTGATTAACGCCATATTGATTGTGCAGTGATAAAAATTAATTAACAACATAGAATTGTAACAATGAAAAGAAAATACTCGCCCCATCCCCGCGATGTTTTTGTAAAATAAAATTTCGCACAGGTGAGTACATAACTGTTCATTGGAATTTTAACTACGACAGCACTACGACCACGACTGCCACCGGTTCGCGATCAGAACACCATAGACGTACTGATGTCTCAGTAGGGCTCGATTGGTCATTGTCGGCTCGGGTACTACCTACATGTACCCCGGATACTCTTAAGTATACTTACATGAACCATGCGCCGTCGTACGGTTTAAGGTAGAAATCCTATGCACATGGCTGGTGTATTGTCACACGGAGCTTCATACTTTCATCATATGTACATTGTTGTAATTAGCCTTTGAGTCATGAGTGGGTATCTGCTTAAAAAAAAGGTATATTTTTGTTAGTAAATACATTGAATGATATTTTTCAATCATACAAACTAACCACCCACATGGGTATCAACCAAACTCCGTTTGGGATACCAAAATATAAATGATTTATCAGACGGAATCTTATGTTGTGGCGGGAAATACAACGAAACCGTAATACTGAACATTTACCATGCTCTAAAATAGCCATTATATGCATCTTTTGACGATTTAAGAAACCGAAAATTATAAAGCGTTGCAACGCGAAACGAAATAATAATTTGGAAATTCTGTTGTTGTCGTTATTTTTTTGTGAAACTACGAGGATTGCTTATATACAGTATAAAATACATCGCGAAGTGTATTCGGAAGAATAACTGCAAACCAGGCACATACAATACACTATACATGATCCACATCAGATCATCATCACACGTTCCAGGGCACATTAAGGTTCCATTGGCCAGCGTGCACTGAACTTCCATCAAAAACGAAATCCTTCGGCGAATACCCGGGTTGCCGGGGTAAATTTGACCTACTTTGGCTAAAAATTAAATATTTCCCCAGAAAGGTCACAGGGGCAGGTCGGGCAACAAAAGACCTCGTGAAGAGGCAAGTAGGAACTGAAAATAAACTATGATATTCACACATACACGGAAGAATGGCCGAGTGGTCTAAGTGGTAGACTTTTTACTCCAGGACTCTAGGGATCAGTGGTTCGAGCCCTGCTGAAGGTTATCTTTTTTTTTTACTTTTTTTAATGTTATTCTTGATTTTTACTGGAGCTTTTTGTATCCAATGTTTACATTTATCAATATAAAGCATTTAATGACAAACTTCAAAACATGTCCAAATCTTTGAAAAGGCCCCTTTAAATTAGCACCTACCGTTACTTATTGATCTCTTTATTAATAAATGTAAATATAAATATATCATCTAAAAATATATATCACAAGATCAAAAGTCAAACACTTTTTTCAAAAACTGTATCTATGTTTTCAGAAGAACATAAATTAGGGCATGCGATGTATGTGTTCTTGGTTTCTCTTATAAGACATTTGATATTGAACTGTAGCGTCTGCGCAGCATCATTTGAAACCAAATGCATCCCAAGACAAAACATGTGAGTTGATTGTGTTACAATAACAACTCGAAAATATCAGGTTGGTATGGAGTCCAAGCATTTTGTTAACTTTTTTGATGTACACGATTCCTGCCGATGTATCAGTTAATACGTCCATATTTAATTAAGCGAATAAAATCGCATATAGCAGACATAGAAACAATAAATACTCAAGTCGGGTGATACAAAAAGTATAGGTTCTGCACTAAAACTTAGGTTCGGTCGAGCTTTTAGAAACAAAATAACATTTATACGCCTTAACAAAATATTGATCAGGAAAAAAGGCGAAAGGCATTGACCGGCATTGACGTATTCCATTTACCATGACTTTTTTTGTATTGGCCCATTGATTAAAAAAAACAGCCTGCTTCTTGGCAAGCAGGTGAAATGCGGTAAACATAATATAGTGTGACATCGGAATTACCTAATTAAAGGACTGTTCGCAACGCAGTGGTTGTACATTCGCTTCTCATCGTGTTTGTTACAAACTATTGGTTTCTTATTTATCGCTACATTTGACATGTAGTTTTGTACATTACACACTTTATTTTTTATCGTAACTTTCATACGTGAGTATGTCATAACTTTTATGTAAATGATAAAATGCTTGATTGATGATACATATTTTTAATATTGTCGTTTGCAAAAAAATATTATACAAAAATAGTAATATAAACAATAATTAAATTGTAAACTAGTGCATGTTGATGTCTAGTTGTTTAAACGAATGAACGTGTTAAACAGGCCGTTCATATTGAAAGAATATTGCATTTTGTCTCCACTTGCATTCACCGAACACCTCTGAACGTACTTTTCATAACGACAGGTCACAAGGTGCGTTAAAATGTAACCGCATCAAATTTAAAAGGGAATGTTCCCAAAATTGTGATATAATTATTGAAGCCTGATATTCGCTTACCACAACACGCACCATTTGGTGTTTATTACCTGATAATCCTGATAGTGTCAAAACGATTCAAATTTATTAACTGTTAAAAAATAAATGTTTGAAACTATACATCAAGATAGAATTATTTGTTGGGTTTTCTTTCCATAAATAGACCCATCAGCGCAATCGTAATTCATTGGTTTAATACCGATACTTTCATTTCTTTTTCAAGGTTTCTACCTTTTGCAAGAACGCAACGTTATAACATTAACTACAGTTGCGATTAAAAGTGATAACAATAACTCATGCGGAAACCTCTGAAAAAGATAGGGTAAATATATGTAATGTTAATTTTATTTGACTCCATGTTAACCTTAACCATAACACAAGCACTAGTAAAAACCAATTTCAGAATGTCGAGTTCTTGAAAGGACCATGCATATATCGACCGCAGAGGCGGATAATTCTTTAAACAAAAAATTAAAATATTGATATAAAATACTGTTTGTCAGTCGTTAGTTCGATATTTTTGTAGTATTACTTGAAGTTGGATGTCTGAGAATTTGTTATATCATATATCTTATTGTTAAGTTTAAACTTATGTATTCCAGCTCGATTGCATCGGAAGCCTTAGGATTATTGAATCGCTCTCGAGTAAGTTTCCTGGGTAGAACCAATACTTTTTAATTCGGGGGATATAAAATCGCCCCCACCGTGGCGAGCGAACCCGTGACTTCCGACCGCTAGACGAACACCATATCCTGTACGCCACGGCGACCTTATTGGGTTGTTCAGTATAAAATTATAGAAATTGTCTTTATAAGGCCCAATTTATGCCATGTAACATCGTTTATCATGTTTGAAATAATCTTCCAATTTGTCCAGGTCCTGTGCCTTTTAAGTTAAATGCACGTGTACGTACTGATCTAAAGATACGTTCTTTAGTGCACCTGTCATTCTATTATTTTGTTGTCACACTCATTTATCATTCATACACCCAATTAACAGGTGTGTACTTTATCCTTGTCCAATAATTGGTTTCGGTTAAAATTAACCTTCAATTTAAAGTTCGTATTTTGGTCGAAACAAAAACATGCGGATTAAAACAATTAAATGAGTATATGTATGCGAATCGCTCTCTTTGTAGTCATCACATAAATATGCCGTTACTTTTTATTATCAGAGTTCAAAATTTCCCCCAAACTTTTAACGCACGAGGCAGTCGTGCTACCAAAAATGCGATATGGTTTATCACATTGATAAGACTCGAACAGCGTCATATCTAGGAATGTGTCAGTTTGTGAATTCGCCATTAAAATCAGATTAAAGAACAAATATCAAAAGTGACGAAATTATCGATAAATTTACTCTTTTGATACTCATAAACATATAAAACTTAAAAATTATTCCTATAAATGCATTAGTCAAACGTAACACATTTTTGCTAATTATTTCAGGGGTCATTAAATTTAAGAGGGTATAGTTATTGATAATATCGAGCAGTTTTAGTACATTTGATACGGTTGAAAATTCTCTGACTTATCGCCGTTATCATCAGACAGTCCAAATGTGTTAACTATTTGTTAGGTAATAAACTACAATCTAATCACAATCGCTCCACAGTCTGTTCACATTGATACCCAACAACGGCCATTCTTTCTTCACCGTGAACGGACTTATTAACACCGTGAAAACACTGGGTATAACTCGATAGTCGCGCGTTTGATATTTGATATATTCAAAATAGGTGAACTTGGTTCGCCTTGTATAAAACCGTTATTGTCGGGGTTGGTGACTTTCACACAAATATTGATTGATACATTTTGTTGTCTTTGATTGTGTCTTTTGTACAAGTTTTCACTTAAGCACCTCATCACATGGGGTAAGTTTCTTTGGCTGAATGTCGTATCTGTAACTTGTATCAAAGGCGTTCTGTCAGTCAATAAAACCGTCTACCGTTCTGTTGGCAGTTCAAACGTCGCACGGGTACAGGGAACAATTTGCAAGTCAGCATGATACATAAATATGTTGACAAATAAGCCCAGCGAACTTTTGTTTCCAATGACCTCAAGGTCAGAACTGAATATCTGACATGCAACAAATCAAATACACATTTTAAGGAACAAACGAAATTAGCAGTTTCGTCTTCAACTAATGAAATGAGATCAGTTTTTGGGGCATTGCCTGTTCCGGTCATAACATTCATAGCAGAAACATAATGCTAAGTGTGTTATAACTACAACTCCAATTTAAATACACATCGTAAAGTCTGATACGCATGTATTTGTAGGTACAGAACCGCATGATCGTTTTGACTAGTTACTATTTGGGCACGCGCACGTATTTGCCAATTTAAACGAACAAGTAACATTTAAAATCGAAAAAATGAGAAGAAAACACGACCCAGCAGTGCAACCTTTTATCTCGAACATTTTTGCAATTATTTCGGATATCTTAAGTTGCGCATCTAAAACATTTCGAATGACGTACGCGTTAAGATATCTTGATAACGTTTAACCGAGTAAAACAAACACAATTTAAGAGTACTTATAATTGGAGCTTTTTGAAGGACACTTTACATGAAAGTTACTTCTCAAACTACGTCCGTTTTTCGCAGTATGATTCATTCCAAATCAGAAGGCCCGAAATAAGAACTCATGACTTAAGTTTTGGACTGAAATACGGCCCATTTTATTAAGTTTTTAAGTATCCCAGATTATGGATTCAAATATCAGAACTCGATATTTTCGGTCAAAGTAGATCTACTTGTAGCCTTGAATGTGCATGCTTATTGGCACGATATCTCGATAGCTTTTGACAGTATTATCTTGTTATATGAAACGAAATTATCACAGGCGTGGCTATGGCATAACAATACCATATAACTGGACACAATGTGACAGGGAATATTAGCTGCATATCGGTGGCACACCTGTTTGTATTCTGCAGATGTTTGTTGACCTTAATGAAATACCAAAACCTCCAAACGCATAGAGATAATGGCTTAGCTATTTAAGTTATTTTCCGCTTGACGTCATTTACATTCAAATTCATAACCTGCTCGATAAGAAGAGCGTGCATAAAGCCATTTTAACTTGTTTTATTACTTGTTATTTATTTGCTATATAAATAAAATTCACCTCAATAAAGCGGGTGGGAATATAAGATTAAGTCATCGTGTGAGTTTATGGCTTGGTGTATGGTGAGCGTAAACCGAACTTCATTCATGAAAACACTTAACTTGTGACTGTATCCCCGCCGCGTTGATAAAACAAACGGCGTATCTAAGATGTCTAAAGAGTGAGGGTACCAGAGTGGGACGAACGTTTTTCGCACACCCACGTGAGAGTGGAAAGGTCATGCGATTGTCAACATCGGTGCGAATTAGTCATAGAGCGAAAGAGCTAGCGTTACTCTCGCGTTAAATTGAAAATATATCTCTATCCTCAAAGCGCAATTGATCGCATTTTGCCTCGAGCAAGCATCATGTAATGAGCTGAGAAAAAGAAAATTAGATACATTTGTAAAAAATATAGATAGACATCAATGAGATGTGCGTGTGCATGTTTTTGATATGCCATTGAATTAAAATTATAATCTCATTTGGGTTAACATACTCGTTGTATATAAATTGATCATTAGAACGATTACAACTTTTATGTATTTGTATTGATTGAATGGGAAACTTAACTTCAGAGGAATATAGCTGGAACTATTTGCAAGATCAGCATTATCGTGCCTTTGCGTCGTTGGTCAATGGAAGGATAGGGAAGCATCACCGAAAAAGATCCGCTCAGAGCATAAGCAAAAACTTGTATCCAAACATCGGCAGCAGAAACAAAGAACTCTCAATTACGTGGCATAATTGTGTGCAAACTCCGTAACTAAGCTCACTGTCAAAGAATTCATACAAACTGAACAAAAATTATTTGCACAGCCAAAGTCATGGACAAGAAAATACCATAGAGTATAGTGGTACGTTACAAAACGGTTTATGAAAGACAATACACAGAAAGACGGCGAAATCCGTTAATGACAGGACATCTCATGAACTTTTTGGCAAGTCTAGGCAGTGCTTGAAACAAACCGTTGTCGTTCGTCGACTTTGCTTAAACTTTCAGAACAACGGTAATCCTGCGTCCTTACTTTGCGACGGATCCAAAATTGCCACTTCTCACCCAGGTCGATTCCGGGAAAGCGCTCAAGTTCAGAGTTGTTCAATTTGCAATTTGAAGCCAACTCAGTCGTGGCCAAAGACTCAGGGTATGTAGGCAAGGGATCATAATAGTTATTGCATTAAATGTATTTACCTAAAACGACAGTGTTAACTAAGAATATACTAATGATGTTTTTTTTTATAATTTGGTTTCTATTTAAAGAAAAATAGTCAGCATTCACTTTTGAGCGAGCGGTTTTTATCAATGTATTTTTTTTATCATTTCAGTTATCTAATAAAACTGTGTTTTTACTTTAGTTAAAAGATCATTTGCCTTAGTTGTATGTTTTAAAAAGTAGTTGCACACTGTACAATACTTTTAACTTATATATAGCGACTTAAACTTTGTATGTAGCAAAGTATTTATTTGCGACAGTAGAAAAACATTTGCCTGAAATTGTTTTCATTAATCATAGGGAATACAACTCTGGACGTTTGTTGTGGATCCCTTTTATATTTCGATGTATTTCAACAAATAATTGTATCCATTTTATCACATAAAATTTCACACGATTTGACAGTAGCATGTAATGAAAGACATTAAAATAAATACTGGTGCTACAACCTTAAAGCTTATACAGTTGACATACAAAGAACTTATTCAGAATATGGGGAGTTATAATATATACACGAATACTAAAACATTACTGACATTTCCGATGTTAACACGGATGATTTTCAAAACAAAATAAGTCGCAGGAACCGAAAGAAGGTATCAGTTAACAAAGCAACATTGAAAAAGACAAGTCACTTGGTATTATCTGGTAAATAAGTAAACAAAAAGTTTCTCAGTAAAAAGACAAGTCACTTGGTATTATCCGGTAAAGAAGGAAACACGAGGAATCTTAGGAAACCAGACAAGTCACTGTGTATTCCTTGTAAATGTTTTTAAAATAAACAATAGGCGGATTGTTTCGATAGTATTCATACACAAACATATGCACTTATTCGATTCGTTATTTAAGTAAAACAGGAATTGCAAATTTATATGTTTGTTTATGTAATTTTTCGTTTACTAAGCAGATAAAATTGGAATAAAATCGGTATATTTAATATATAATTTATATATTACATATTTTATCATGAAGCATTATTTAAAAAAAAATTAAATAATAATGTAGTTTTATAGATTATACGCAAATAGATAAATAAAAAAAAATAATAACGAAATAAATTGAGGTCTTATTTCATGTGACTCATGTCGTCATATTAAATTGGCATTCGGCATGTTTTTACTGCTCATTTAATTATATTTGCACTTGCTACAATATTCATAATATCATTCATTTTGTGTAATTGAACTGTTTTGGGGTTTACTTAATTTAATTTTAAAACGCTTTGACTACAATAAGTAACCACATTTTTCAAAGAATGCGCACTTTGATAGTTACGTACCTATTTATTGACAAGTTATTTTGACTATCCCATTTAACCAAGCACTTAAAAGTTACTATTCAGTAATTGCACGTGCACATTCACTTAAAATATATTATATGTACGCCTCACTTTCTGTTCTATGGTGAAAAAAACACGTACATTGTCATATCAATGTTATATACCACAATAATTTATAACACACGTTTTGTATTTGTTACACCAATTTGTAAGTAATATTGCTGTTTAACAGTAAACACATGCTGATATGGGGCGACACTTTCCGCTAAACGGGACTTTCGCTAAGAAGACATTTCCTTTAAACGAAATATACCATAAAAGCGAAAAGTGTCGTCCCTGATAAGCCTGTGTTGACTGCACAAGTTAATCTGAGACGATGCTCTGTTAATATGCAAGTCAGGATGGGTAGGGATGAGGTAACAATGTTAATCTGTAAAGGTGTCTCATAAGTAAACACTGACTGGTCCTTTAACGCGAGGTTAATTTATTATGAAATAAGTTCATGATTTCCGTATGTCACTTTATTAAGGGCCAGTAAACATCGTTAAGGGAATTGGGGGCATTAATTATAATGAATGGTACAGCAATCTGATCCCCCAATCTGAAAAATCATGTAACACATATGGATGTCCAAACTGAATTAATTAATTATACGTAGTGAATTATAATTCAGTCAATTTAAATTGAACAACATAAACCAGGTTCCAATGCACTTACAATATAAAGCATTATCATTGTGAAAACAAATAACACCCTCTTATAAATTGTAACCGCAAAATATTTAAATTATTATAGCGGTTAATGAAAACAATTAAATTGTGATTTATTAAAGCTCACATAAACAAATTCATTGTAGGCGTTCATTCCTCAATTCTGATTGCATTTACCATCTGAATATTGTATTATTTCCGTGTTTAAATGTTTGCATATCACGCTATATGACCACAATAGTTTATATCATATTCGTGTAATAAAACAATTAACTATTATCATAGGCATATCAATTACATTTAAAAGTGCAGTCACTTCATACTGGGTCATGTTTATGAAAGTATGGCCGAGTGCAATTTAAAAAACGTGGTGCATATAGGTCAAATACAGCTCTTTTAAAGTACGCGACATTACTTATAACAGTGCAAATGTTAATGTCTCAAATAATGTAAAAAAATAGTTTTATGTTAAATATGATTCAACTATAGTGGTACTACGTTCTAGGCTTGAATATTACTTTACTAAGTCAACGGAAAAAGCAGGCATGTTGAATGATTAACATATCAAGCGCTGGTGCAGAATTATTTTAATCGTACAAATTAAAAGAGGATATTCGTGTTTAAGAATATGTAGTTACAAGCAGTCGTTTACTATAATTGTAAAGAACATAAATGCAGAACATATTTTTTAAATGTATGAATTTAAGAAGAGTGCACCAAATATACAACTACCTCTTCTTTCAGGACCATGTTATACGTGGACGAGTTCGGGTATGAACGGCAGTGCTCGTTTCTCGACGATCTGGCTTCGTCGCCTGACGTCTGCGTGCGGAAACTGTCGGAAAATCAAGAGAATAAAATAAATGCCACGGAAAACACCGAACAAATTGTTCCGGGAGGAACCGATAATCTATCGGAATTGGAGTCATCATTGTATCCGCTAGCTGACGCGAACATTATTGGAACAACTAAAATGACAATGAAAAATATCTCATCCCCTATGAGGATGGAAACTTCATACAAAAATAGCGCGCCCATTCAATCACGTGACAGTACCCCCTCGCCAGTGTACAGTGACGTATCAAGCGACGATAACCGGAACCAGAATTCGGAAATTCTGGACGACATAATGGAGTGCATTCAGACGGTAGACCCCGCCGTCACTTCCGGTACTGCGTGCAAGTCGGCGAAAAAAACGCGCGAATATGAGAAACTTATGAGAGAGGCGGCACAGCTTTTATCAGGTAAAGGCAATTGTAATTACATCAAAAACGTATTCCTACTTTTGCAAACGTTAAAAGGGCGTTCCTATACCTATGACTATGAATATAAGCAAGCTACCACATATCTATTTATTCAGACTTATTTTCGAGTGAAGGTTATATGAACTGTTTTTATGAGTTTATTGAACACATGTTTATGTTTTTTCACCCACCAATCCCTTATCTTGTATCATATATCATAATTTTCTAAAATTGATCGCCTCATTAAGTTGTTGAAGCAAAATATGAAAGTAATTTAGCCTCGCTCTTGGAAAACAGGATTTTATGAAAGTGCGTTAAGCGGCGTCCCAGATAGGCCGTGCAGTCTACACACGCTAACTTGGGACGAAACTTTCCGCCTTAACTGGATTTTCACTAAGATGAGATTTCCTTTCAGCGGAAATTGTCGTTTCTAAACAGCCGGTGTTGATTACACTGGCTAATCTGGAAAGATACATTACGCACGTGCAGTAGGTCTCGTTTTCACAGAGCGAGTATCATTTAAATTACTTTGTTTATTTGCAGGGAGCGGCCAAATTCAGCTGTGGCAGTTCATTTTGGAGCTGCTTACCACCGACCTTGGTACCGGATGTGCCCACTGGGAGGGGCCCCTGGGCGAGTTCCGGATCACAGACCCCGACGAGGTGGCGCGACAGTGGGGCATCAGAAAGAACAAGTCCAAAATGAACTACGACAAACTCAGTCGAGCGTTGCGATACTATTACGATAAAAACATTTTAACGAAGGTGCAAGGAAAGCGATATACGTACCGATTTGACTTTGGAGCAATCGTTCAATCAAATCGCTCCCTTACTAGTCTTGCAAGAAACCCCGTGATTTCAAAAATTGACGCCATTCAGCACCCACCATGTTCAACCGTTAAATTTGCTCAAAAGCCGAAATCGCGACTCACAGACAGTGTGCAAAACAGTTGCAGTAGGCAACAGTATAATTCCAAACCTCAGATGTCTCCCGGCGTTTTACAGACTAACAAAATCTTTTCATACGAATCGCAATACGACTGTTCACACGTGGAAAACATGTTTGCACCGATCGAGCCGCCATATTGGTACGAAAATGAGACAGCACTTGACCGGATGACGTCGTGGTATCCGACCCATGACCATTACAATAACTACTTCGTCGAAATGTCGGAAACCAGACAAATGTACTCATTTATGTAATGTTGTAGTAATGATAAACACTTTTCTTTAAATTTCTTTGGGATACGCGCCAGTAATTGAGGGTGCTGTAAAAAGCATAAAAAAACAACGACGATCAAAATACGAGTTGTTTATAATGCAGATACATTTAAACTATTTCGTTTTTCGTTCATTGTATCTGTCATAATGTACGTTCTTGCTTATCTCTATGAAGACGTTGTTAACAAGTTTGTATCGAACATCAAGAGCATTTTTTTTATAAATATATCACTACATGAACATGCAAAAAGAATTTTAATTAGTCATGTATAACGATGGTGAATTTGTTTGTTTTTTATTCACATAGTTCTTGTTCGCGTTTGGTAAAGTTATGGTATATTTGCGGTTGATAACACTGAATTAAAACAATTGTTCGAAAATGTTCGGGACAGCTCACTTAAAAATATTAATACTTACTTATTTGCAAATGTTTTATGATTTTTAACACACATGTTTTCATCGATTTATATTTTGTATATTATTATTTACTTTGTGATATGTAAAATAATAAATTGATAACATGATTACAGTCTTTTTAGTCAATTGAACCTTTTTAAGTCAGTAAAAAGCGATACTATATTAATTTTTGATAGTCCGGCGTTGTCAAAAATATTTTAGTGATATCACCAACTCACTGTTTTCCTGGGTCACCACTACTTACTAAGTGTACATATTGGCAGTTACTTGCAACTGCACTCTGTTATGATTGGTATGGGTCGAATGGCCGTAGTGTAGATAAGATTTCACCCCACACAAGTGATGTGGTCCGGCAAGGGATCGAATCCACGATCCTCAGAGTTTGAGACCAGCGCTCTAGCTTACCCGATAAGGAAAGACAAATGCGTACATAACAATATTATTTAAAATGTACGCACAGGTTGATCACATTATTCGTTATATCTCCTCAAAAGTATTCCAACTAAAACAATCAAACAGCAGGCAGCAGGCTATATCCCGCTGCTGGTGATGATGACGACGATGACAACGATGACGACAGCGACAATGGTGGCGGTGGATGTGGTGGTAATTCTGCTGCTGATGAGAATTGTTCTGCGAATGATGATGACGAAGATGACGACGACGATGATGAGGAGGAGGAGGAGGAGGGGGATGATGATGATGATGTTGATGATGATGATGATGATGAGGAGGAGGAGGGGGATGATGATGATGGTGATGATGATGATGATGATGATGATGATGATGATGATGATGATGATGATGATGATGATGATGATGATGATGATGATGATGATGATGATGATCATGATGATGATCATGATCATGATGATGATCATGATAAGGAGGAGGAAGAGAACAACGAGGAGGACGAATGGCATTATAACAAATATATTTACAAGTCAAGTAGCTAAGCTAACTAAAATAGTTTGTCCTCTTTGAAAACAAAGGGATGGTATAACCTTTAAGTGACGGAAATACCATTGTTTGTATTTTCTTATTTGTCGACGTTTAACAGTATCTGTACAAGTAAGCGGCGAAAATGGGGATTCACTCCAAAAGAATGCAACAGATATAATGCGCGTGTTCACGATAACCCGACGATGAAACATGCTGTTAATACACGCTATGTCTACTTCATGTGGTCAGGCAAAAATGTGAAAAAAAAAACACCCAACGAGTCTTTGATTTCTTTTAAAAATTAATCAGCGACGGATTAGTAAAACTTGCCATCTCTAAACCATCCTAGCTTGAAGACTATTACAAATAAATCAAATGATCATCTTTATTTGTGCAATTTTGGCGTTTCAGTACAACTTTAGCATTATATCGCCGAAACACCATAGGGAGTTCAACTTCGTTTACCGTAAAACTTGACCATCTTTACTGTAAACCATGTAACTCGAACAATTTTAACGAATCAACGACACACCGGTTGTTTTCGAAAGCTAATAACATAAATTATCAGGAAAAATTAATATCAGTACCATTGATCCAGCAGTACATGTATTTCGATACCAACCCTCAGAAATTGACCCATTTCCAAAATCGTATTTGGTCGCACACAAGTGTGTCTCTACTATAGCATATAAAAAAAATATGGGCTTCCCTCCTGTGGCTCAAGCAACATGATATTCACTCCTTAAAATCCTAGTATAAAACGATTCGTAATATTTGTGACGTTTATTAACGTTGAATGAATTTATGTTTTAATCTGCACACATTACATAAATCCCATACAACTTCGAAAGATGTATGCACTTTATAATGATTCGTTATTTAACATTTTTTACAAAAATAACTATACAAACTATAAATTTATACATGTCATATTTTAACATGCAACACACTGAAGCTTATAAGCGTAAACAGACTTTAGAAAAGGAATACGAAAAAAACTTGTATGTCATTTATAAAAAAAAAATTCAATAAAAAAGAAATTACGAGGATATAAACTCAACGGACATTTTCAGTTTTAATTAAAGAGTGGACAAGTCCATTATAATTAGCCCCAATAAGAACAAATCAGTGCGTCTGTCATTTTGTTTATTTTAAGTTCTTCTTATTTCCTGTGTAAAACAAATTGATCAGTTAATATATATTTTATACATATTACTTTAGATAATTGTAATGTTTATTTAAGACACTCGTTCAATTGATTTTTTGATTTTTTTCCCCAAAATACATGTAGATTTTTCAAGGCAAAATGGCGAACGCACTTGAAATGCCGTTATTCAGAGAGAAATTCAAACAATTTCATTTATTTTAAATGTGATCAAATTGTTTCAGAATCAACGTAATGTATATACATTTATTGAACATTCTCAGAATTTTAATTACATAAACCGAATTTCCAAGAAAGAACTGTTCTAAAATTAATTTTAATTGGGCAAAGAAAGCGCGCATTTTTGGAGGAACCGGCTGATTTTCTAACTGAAATCTGTTGAGAGTAACTATTTCGCTCTGAGATTCATGCGCGTCGCTCTAAATGGCTCTAAATAATATTGTTTTTAAATACTAGTCGATTAAGTTAAATATACCCGAATTGAATCAGTATAAATCAATAACAAGTATATCTTCATTCAATATCTTCATGAGCAATAATGGTATGAAAGTGAATTGCGTTCCCATAGGTATAGGAATGCTGATTACAAGTGACGTACATATTGCATCATATTTCGTAAATTCAACGTAAAATGTATTATATCGAGCCTCATGCTGAAACAATTCCAACCATTCGAGCGCTGTTCGCATAACAGGTTTATGTATTTAATTTATAGCAATAATGTGGCGAACAGGTACAAACTAATATGTATAACAATGGAAATGCATGTATATTTAGAATTCATTTGCATTACCGGTAAGTTCGTTTGTTTTGTCGCAACCACTAACTGTAAGCTATAGATATCACAACAGCTATTATATGGAGTTTAAACGTGATTGTTTGCATCCGCAATTTTAACAACACAATATCACAAAACTAACATCGCACAGTTCGAACACAGCACACCGTTCGAACGTGACCGACAGTAACAATTCCACTTTTCTAGCCGTGGGGTAGTTGACAGTGTCCCCCGGAATAGCACCGAGCCATTTGACCCACGACCCACTGTGAGAGAGTCTTAACCCACGCGTCTGTTTGATTTAGATAACCGACCTCCCAGAGTCTCGTTTACAGGCCAACACAATTGTGACGGGGTAAGTTAAAGTGGTTAGAAAACAATACCCCTGATATCAAGGTTATATTTGTTTTGTTTTTTTATGGGCACTGGTGATACATACACACAAATATTGATTTTACCATACGTTATTTTTAAACGCATCGAATTTAACCCATTTATGCCTTGCGTCTAAAAAAAGGCCTTGGCAAACAGCGTAGACCCAGATGAGACGCCGCATCATCAGGGTCTGCGCTGTTGGATTAAAGAAATTTCTGTAAGAATTATTCTAAATATAGAAATAAATATACTAGACATCCCTATTTTGGAAATAAATTGATCCAATTTAGAAGGATGGGAGAGTCCACTAAGAATAAATGGGTTAATGACATTGTCTTCATCTGTAGAGTCTGCGTTTTGCCGTTACCACATGCTTTTATAATGTTTATCTCTTGCTGGTGCAACTGAACTCTCTCACTTTGTTTATATTTGCAATTAAAAAGTGATAATGACTTAACCCTTTGAATGCTGGGAAATTTGTCGTCTGCTAAAATTTCGTCTGCTGAATTTCTAAAATAAGCATTTTCTTTTATTATTTTTCAAAGAATGCTATCAAAATAGCAAACAGTTTGGATCCGGATGAGACGCCACGTTCTGTGGCGTCTCATCTGGATCCAAACTGTTTGCAAAGGCCTTCAAAATTCGGTACCAGCACTGAAAGAGTTAATGGCCATTTAAACATTATTCAAACGCAGTTATCTACATGTACGACAGCTGAGCATGATGTAAGTTATAGGTATATTAAGGTCATTTTGGTTCAGTGTCGTACCATATCCGTGTTTGCGCCAATGCGAAACGCTCGATTATCTTTGCATGTTTGATAAACGACCATTTTGATGAGTTATGAAAGATAAGTCATTTCCTTCGCTCCAGTTTGCATGCGCGCGCGTGGGCGACATCCGTTTGTAAAGTCTGTCGTGCAGAGGTTGCCAGGAACTCCCGAGTTTCACAGACATGAACTTATATGGTAAGGGAAAGTTTAAAACACGCTAGCCGAATTACGAGTAACTTGAACATGTGAGATTTATCTTCCTTAATGGCTTGACAGATGTCAGCGTTTTTATGCTATATATATATAGGAAAACTACACATTTCATTGCATGTTTATTTTTGGTATTTTGTTGCACGTTATATTCATGTAAATTATTCACAAAATAACAATTGTTTCGTTAGAAATTCACGTAAGCGTCCTAAAAACAAACGAACGTGGAACAGTCGTTTAATAACGAGCTAATCAAAGAAATAAAGTACGTTTGGATACAACTTTGTATCTTATGTTTATAATTGAGTTTTAACAAATGCGCAATAAAACGTGCAATTCCTTGTATGAGTTAGTTAATTTTTTTAAAGTTTAAACTACAATTTTTTTAACTATATCAAAGTGATGGAGTATTTGCATATAATTCCAGAATATATACGTTGTGTCAAAGTCAACGTGTTTTTCTGAACGTTTATATGATTAATTGATGATTTATTTAATTTTGAAATATTGCTATAAAAAGAACGTATTAGCAATTCATCATACCAATTTGAACCCTAAACTATGTCTATAAATGAACCAATTATCGTAAACAACATGATAGATCTCCTCCAGGAATTGAGGAACACCTGTTGGAAGAGTGCAGCCAAGTTCTAAGAACTGATGGAGTTGTATAATCTACGTTCATAAAACAAAATCCAATAGGGAAGCGGTACCTTTAATGATTTTTCCCTTTAAAAAGAAATTTACCAGTATTCCATCATATTTGACAATAACCTGTCGCGTTATAGATTAATCAACACAAAATACCTCAAACTTCCAATTATTGTTGAATATTCGTAGGTCGCGTCAACGTGACCAGACTTTCTGTTATGATCATTTCATTTAATTTTTTAATCAATGAACATGCATCTTTTTAAGTTTATGTTAAGATCTGAAAATGCCCTCGAACCACACATTTGCATGTATGGACAATTAAGTAAGGCAGCACACACATAAAAGCTTATAACGTAAAATAAATCTAAAAAGTAGTAATAGAACGATGATAAATGCATGCAAATATATATATATATATATATATATATATATATATATATATATATATATATATATTAAGATAAAGACTGGTTTTGCCACAAACACTTACATAAACATGTATTCGCTCTGCAGCAGATTACTAGAAAAAGGACTGACGAAACAATTCTTCCCCTTTGTATCTAGTTTGTCTGATGAACAACAATAGTAGTGTGTCGTTTATATAACAAACAATATAACCCGCACGTGAACAGAAGAAGATACGGTGAAAAAAACTTCGCACGCAACGCGAAAACAGATCGACAATTTGCGTGACAGCTCTTATGGTCCGGTAACACAATATCAAATGAACGGACCGATTATTCGATTAGTTTCCATGCGAACTTACCTTCAGTGAAATAATAGATGAATTACGATGTTCGCATTTCACCATTTAACACCTGCTGGCGACGCTGGAACATAAGTTTGTAGTATCAGGTGTGAATGGTGCTTTTGGCACGAGAACCTTTTCTTGCCGGTGAACTACGGTTCGTTGAAGGTTTCGTCCTGGCTGGTTTCAGCGAAAAAAAGTTATAACTGGAGATCTGTTGCGGCAGGCTGTAACTTAAAACGTATTTAGAAAGCAAACATTAATAATTCATTATTTATTTTGCTATACGAAAGTACGGAAATAGGTCATGGAATAAGACTGTTATTTGCTATGATGATGGTGATGATGACGATGATGATGATAATAATGTTGATGGTGGATGAATTAAGTAGGTCTTCCGTAAATCACGTGTGATTAAACAATTCACATTTCTTACTATGTTATTTTAGGGTTGGTAACGGTATTTGTATGTCATTACTGTTAAGATTTAAAAAAAAGAAATACTAGGTACATACGCACGTAGATTTGTGCTAAGATCTTATGTTATGCATTAAGCCAACAGGTGCTTTCTTATGTCATTATTCCTTTTCTGCAATCACGTGGGTTTAGTAATCTGTCAATGTCAATAAGGTGTAAAACGTTCATTGTTCATTAGCATAACGTGGCCTTGATTTTTATAATTACATAAAATATTGATCTATTTTTACGTCAAATTTTGGGGAAACAACCACTGCACTTACATGGTCATATTACATCTGAGCAAAATTAGATAGGCGTGAGTCAGAGAGATAATTTTGCGATCGCGCGATTCAATCTGTGACCGCAAATTACACCTGAGTACAGAAGATTCATCATGTCACAATAAGTTATCGGACCGCCTATCGAGCTCCGCATTTTAAACACTCGATTTATTTTTTAATAAATATTTATTCGTCACGACATCTGACAAAAATGATTTGTCTGTGCATAAATTTTCGATTGAACGCATTTATCTATCAATTAAATCGGTTAGTTCATTTAAATTTAGTGCTTATATAACTTTATAAGTCGTGTGTACTTAGTGTCTGATGAAGGTTGATAATCAACATGTCCAACGATATAGAATACATACGTAAACCGCTGATCAATTGTAGTGTTTTTTTAAACATGCAAGATTGAACATTCCAAAAATTTAATATGATTTCAGACGTCATAATACACGTGAGCCTCGCTCTGTGAAAAGGTTACATACTTATGTGCGTAAAGTGTCGTCCCAGATTAGCCTGTGCTGTTTGCACAGGCTAGTCAGGGAAAACTCTTTCAACCTAAACTGAATTTTGACCAAGAACAGACTTAATTTAAACGAGAAAAAAATGCGTTAAGTGTCGTCCCTGATGTACACACCTGCATTAAACCCCGTTTTCCCAGAACGTGGCCCTTGCATATGTCATATCAACTTCTAATTTTTATACAATGTAAAAGACTTCGCGGTTTCTTGGAGCATTCTTCACAATGAAGTTAATATAAACTGTTCACGATGGTTCGACGCTTAAGATGCTATACGATTGAATCTGTTATAATGTTGATATATGAGTTCTATACCTGCATATCAAGGGTTGGGCGCGAAACTATTTAGAGGGGATAGAAATGTGAACAAGATATAACAGTTTCAGGATTAAGCATTGACATACTTTAAAACAGTTCTTCTAATACTATCAAAGCAAACAAGGCAAAATTTGAAATCAGCACTATTTTGCAACTCGTAGAATTAACTGTACGCTACAAACTTTGCACAAAAACAACCGATTCAATTCAATTTATGTACTTTAAGTCTTTTGTTTCGTTCAGGCTACAAAACCATGTCTTCTTTTTGCGGTCTACTATTTAGACCTCTATCAACGCCGCCCTGGTTTGCGTATTTGAGGTAACTATTTATAGGCAGCACATAAAAAATGAAAGTAACACTCGGTGTGAATTATGACATCAGTTGGGTAAATACCCGCGTTCTCCAAGTGTGAAATGTACATTTATTTTATCCTGCCAACTACGCAAAATATTTTAACTTAAAACATACCAAGTCACGTATTTTACGTGGTCGAGGGACGAAAGATTGTCAATGCATTTACCAAAATATGCGTACACTAATTATATGAAAATAACCAGTATGTTGAAAACAATGTAAGTTAAATTGCGCGATATCAAACTTCAGCTTTGTTGCAAAATTTAAATATACACCTACGACCGTTCTGAGCAAAATTGTAGCAATATGAGTCGCGTTCTGAGAAAACTGGGCTTAATGCATGTGCGTAAAGTGTCGTCCCAGATAAGCCTGTGCAGTCCGCACAGGCTAATCAGGAACAACACTTTAAGCTTTTATGGTATTTTTAGTTTCAAGATAGTACCTCCTTACCGAAAATCAAGTTTAAGCGGAAAGTGTCGTCCCTGATTAGCCTGTGCGGACTGCACAGGCCAATCTGGGATGACACTTTACGTACATGCATTATGCCCAGTTTTCACAGAACAAGGCTCATATTAACAACTAGTTAACATATTTTAATGTAGAATGCACAAGTAGCTTATGTTTAAGTTTTGTTGTTGTTATCCCCACGCTTTTTGAAAAAAAGGTGGGGATATTGTGGTGATCTCCGCCGTCCGTCCGTCCGTCCGTCTGTCCGTCCGTCCTGGCCACTATCTCCTCCTACACTAAAAGCACTAGAACCTTGAAATTTACACACATGGTAGCTATGAGCATATGTGCGACCCTGCACTATTTGGAATTTTGATCTGACCCCTGGGTCAAAAGTTACAGGGGTTGGGGTGGGGCCGCGTCAGAAATTATCACTCATTTTTTTAGGTTATTTTACATTTACTTCTTTATTTCTACACCGATTCACTTCAAATTGATACTGGACCTCACCTATGACAATACGGTCAATCTCAACCATGCATGGCCCCATTCCCAACCCTGGGGCGCCCCGCCCACATAGGCCACACCCACCAAAAATTTCCATTTACTATAATTTTTTCATTTCTACACGGATTCACTTCAAATTGATACTGAACTTTTGTTATGACATTAGGGTCAATCTCAACTATGCATGGCCCCAATCCCAACCCTGGGGCGCCCGCCCACATAGGCCACACCCACCAAAAAATTCCATTTACTATAATTTTTTCATTTCTACACGGATTCACTTCAAATTGATACTGAACTTCTCTTATGACATTAGGGTCAATCTCAACTATGCATGGCCCCATAACCAACCCTGGGGCCCCGCCCACATAGACCACACCCACCCAAAATTGCCTTTACTATAATTTCTTCATTTCTACACCGATTCACTTCAAATTGATATTGAACTTCTCTTATGACAATACAGTCAATCTCAACTATGCATGGCCCCATTACCAACCCTGGGGCGCCCCGCCCACATAGACCACACCCACCCAAAATTGCCTTTTACTATAATTTCTTCATTTCTACACCGATTCACTTCAAATTGATACTGAACCTCTCTTATGACAATACGGTCAATCTCAACTATGCATGGCACAATTACCAACCCTGGGGCGCCCTGCCCACATATGTCACACCCACCCAAAATTGCCTTTTACTATAACTTCTTCATTTCTACACCAATTCACTTCTAATTGATGATGAACTTCTCTTATGACAATACGGTCAATCTCAGCTATGCATGGCCCCATTACCAACCCTGGGGCACACCTAGGTCAAACATTCGGCGTGGGGATACGCGTCGGCCTCTGCCGCGCCATTTCTAGTTTTAATTTCACGTTTGCTTGAATGCTGCTTTCGGCTCTTCATTCTTAATATATATGTTCATAAAAATATTATGTTAACTATTTAGCATAAGTGTATTTTTTGCGATTGTACTTTTATAATGTCCAAAAATTTATAATAAATGAATGTGGTTTGCATTTTAATCATCTAAGCACCTGTGAAGACAGTCATATCCTTGCATTTGAGAAAATATGGCAACTTAAAGTACAGAGGCGAAGTCAGGTGGGGCTATGCAAAAAGCATGCAGTTACAAACATATCCGCGAATGGACACTGCTTGTCAATACATACAGCTACCTGTTGAGTTTTTGTGTAATGGGAGACTAAGTATCGAGTAGTATAATATTTCCCATACTTTCATAACTGAATGTTTCAGTGTCAAACTGAATATATGTATATATATACAATGCACTCGCCGAAGTCTCAAATGGGAATATGTATGTCTGTTTGTATGTCTGTGTATCTGGTTGTTCACACACCTTTCTCCCTATATATATATATATATATATATGAGCTCAACAGGTAGCTGTATGTATTGCCATATATATATATATATGAGCCTCGTTATGGGAAAACTGGGGGGCTGAATGTCTTTGTGTAAAGTGTCGTCACAGATTAGCCTGTGCAGTCCGCACAGGCGACACACTTATTTGGGGCGTCACTTTCCGTTTTAATGGAATTTTCGTTCAACGGATGTATCTTGTTAGCGAAAAATTCAGTTCAGGTAAAAATGCTGACACTTTACGTACATGCATTTAACCCCGTTTTCCCAGAAGTAGGCTCATGAATATATCATTCCAACCTAAATGTACATATCCATGACAAACGTCACGATGTGCTATGACAACCATTACGTAGTGGTCGTTTTCGCCCTGCGACCAATCATAATAATGTTTGTTTGTAGATTGCTAAGTCACGAGCGTCTGTCACTTATCTTGAAAACTTGAATTTTAAAAAGCTAGGTATTTTTAAACAAACAAATAGTATCAACTTTCGGTTATTGAAAGATGTTGTGGTTTATTAATGTGAGTTCGCGCCGCAAAAATGGCGTCAAATTACGTCGAACATATTAAAAAGCAGGTTTAAATGTTGCGAAAATACATTTGTTTAATAACATGATAAAAGTGACGAAGTCGTTTATTAATTTCGAATTATGTACTTTTCTTCAAGGTTTCACACAGAGAACAAACGTGACTACAAATCATGCAAAAAGGTACCATGTGCCATTGAAATTAGACGGCACATGGTACCTTTTTTGCACCAATGGTGCGAAATTGGGAAAAGGGTTCACATGCACAGTTATCAATGAACATGTGTTTTTAACCTTTTTAAAACGACGACCTTTGTTGTCGCACAGACGGCACTTTTCCAACGCTAGGATTTCGGGCGCTGAAATGATACATAATCAACAGCGCACCACAAAAGAAATTCGTTTAAACGAAATTCGATTCAATTAATTTTACTAACAATTGATCTCTGTTAAAAGCCATTGAATGCAGGAGAGTCACAATGGGGTTCAAACGCATCGCGGTTTTCTGTCTTCTGTGCAACTATAGGTGCGTCAAAAGCGAATGGTGCTAAAATGATAAATCCGCCGATAGAAATCATTAGTTCGCACAGATCTTAATTTTCGAACATTGAATAATGACTCAACTTCGTGACCCAAATTTTTAAGTCATAAAGTCTCCAAAAACGGAGACAGAGTACTTTTACCCGTGAGCGCTTTTTTGGTGATTCCCCAATACTCGAGCTTTGACACAATGACCTTAAGCCAGTGACGTTACTCATGGAAATAGGCCAGCCAAATTTACTGATTTGTTACTGATGAACATTATCGACTGCAACGCTGAAATACGGGAGTATTGCATAACTGCTTAAAATGTTAACATATCGAGCGTGTTTTAATGTGCGGGGTGATTGCAATTATAAATATAATAAATCTTAGAATATGTCATGTTAGTAAGAAAATTGCAAAACCTACATGAAAAATCACCAGAACGTCCAAGCAATATGTTCATTTGCAAAATATTACGCTGCTGAGAAAAGTTTCAACACCATCATCATACTTTTTTTTCTAAGATTTCGCGCGAGAACACAGTATCGGATGGAATAGTGGACTAATTAAACCATGAAATGAAAATAATTAATGATACATGAACACAAAAACAGCAAGTCGAAATGGAATTTGCAACAGAAGACACGCTTGCATCCGGTTGATGTTCATAAAATCCCCAACGTCACGCGATGCTTTACTTCATCATGGGAATCAATAAATATATTTAAAATCCTTTACAAACACCCGTTTATTGCTTTGTTTATTTACATTGAGGCAATGTGGTGAAAATCCAACATAGTAGTTCCCTGAGCCTTATGTGCGGACATGAATCGCGCGACTGACTCACTGGTAACCGCAACATTAGTCATGTTTGAACAAGACTCAGTCTACATATTAAATTTACATGTTAGATTTAAAGGTGCATTCGTTTAAAATTATCATCTTACGAGAAGTCGCGTATACCGAATAGTTCGTTTGCTTCATTGCTAGATAACCTTTTGGTTTACTTAATATTTGTAATGTATGCGTTGCAGTGATAACACAACAATTACAGCAAGCGGCAATATATAGGCCCATACAACCACATTGTTTTCTATAAGCAAAACGATTGTTTGCGGGATTCCCGTGATCAGATGCTTATTTATTTTGTTTGCATTTTACAATTACGTTGAAAGGTAACCCCTGTCCATTGCATCGACCGCTTTATGCAAAAAATCTGGTACACGTTACTTCCGAAGTGTTTCGGTTTTTTACTGTCTGCATTGTATAAGGACCCGCAGTGTGTACCAAAACTTCTTATTAAATAACATGCTAAAAATCGAGATATTTCTAAGATATTTACAAGCATGATTTACGTTATTTATAGTGAGAAAAAAATATTTATAGAATTTTGAATAAACGTGAGGTTTATCAGGCTCGGTATGAAACAATCGAGCGCTATGCAAGCTTCGCGCCAAAATGTTTATAAGCCTCGTAAGATGAACCTCATCATAGTACATGATAAAACGGGGCTAAATGCATGTGCGTTAAGTGTCTTCTTATATTTGCCTATGCAGTCCACACAGGCTAATCAGGGACGATACTTTCCGCTTTTATGGATTTTTTTGTCTAAATGGGGTCTTTTTCGAAAATCCAGTTAAGGCGGAAAATGTTGTCCCAGACAAGCCTGAGCGGACCGAACAGGCTAATCTGTAACGACACTTTACGCACGTGCATTATGCCCAGTTTCCAAAGAACGAGGCTCAAATTTTCACTTAACCCATTTATGCCTAGCGTCTAGAAAAAATGCCTTGGCAAACAGCGTAGACCCAGATGACACGCCGCATGATGCGGCGTCTCATCTGGGTCTGCGCTGTTTGCTTAAAGGCATTTTTGTAAGAAATATTCTAAATATAGAAATAAATATACTAGACATCCCTAATTTTGGAAATAAATTGATCCAATGAAGAAGGATGGGAGAATCCACTAGGCAAAAATGGGTTAAATTCTAAGTGTACATCAATACGTCCACGTGGATACATAGCTTTAATAGTGGTCCATTGACGACTGATATTCGATCCGTGTATTCGTTTGATGATTTGGATGACGGCTTGAGCAATAGATTGTGAAGCAAACAAAGAGATGTCATTTGAACTGATAGCAACTTTAGCCTTGGGTCGCTGATAGGTTTTCATGGCAAAAAAAGATCCATAACTCACGCGATTTCCCCATCCTTTTTCGGGATACCAACGATGTATCACTGGCTTATTATGTGCACGTATTTTGATTGATAAAACGTGAACAAGTTCGCACAACTGGTAAACCATTGAAGTTTACAGATGCGCTAGAAGCGTTTGTACATCTGCAATATCAGCTACAAATGATTTGATGAACTGATGCATAATAGCTACTCTTATAAGAATTAAAAAAAAAACTCAAAATGAAAAAAAATAAAACAAACTGCCAATATAAAACACTTATTATCGGAACTTACTGAACAGAACATAACATAAAGTTTATTCATATAGCTTGAACAGTCCATCTCATCATTTTATATATACAAAACTGACAAAATATAAGCAATACCAACATGCGTAGTAATGCGAAAGTTACCAAAATAGTATAAAACAATGTGTTAAAAATGCAATAAGGGCATAATATAACTCCACGTTTGCATTCAATGCCTCAGTTCTCATTTTAAAGCATTTTTGAGGCGATTGCCTTCTGCAATTCGCCCCATAGGTAACATAATATACATATACCGACGACCAACTGCAACCAACCACTTTGCATCTCCAGATTCTGCATTCGCAAACAAAATAGCTCCGATCGCACGGTATAAGTATTAATGCGCCACAAAAAACACTGTGACGAAGTACATCGGTATTTTCCGTTGCAAAATTGACCAATCAGAAGATGCCAAAGCTATCGGAAATTGTTTGATTTTTTTTTAAATAATACATTATGCGGAGACGAATGTGTCCGCTCTGCTAGATCAGTCGGTAGAGCACGATACTGGTAAACACGGGGTCGTGGGTTCGAATATCATGTAGGATGATACTTTTTTTTCCCTATTATTAAATGGATTCACTTAATTCTTGGACAGAACACCCCTTTGGACAAGACCTTTCTGTTGACTTTTTTAGCTTGACCCCTGGTTTACCTTTAGTATCCAATTGCTCAAAAACTAACATTTGCCGTATCTTAATACTGAATGGATTAACTTTATACTTTGACACACACGGAGGCCCGTGTACTTAGACAAGAACGATCAACAAACCTTACTGTACTAATTAGAAATTACTGCAATGATTGTCTTTATCAAATTTATGTCAAGTTTGGAACTGGGTTGACATTTTTTACCTCGAACCCTAGTTGACATTGACCTTTAGTATCCGATTGCTCAAAAACTAAGTTTTGCCGTATCTTACTTGATACTGAATGGATTTACTTTATAATTTGACACACACGGAGGCCCGTGTACTTTGGCAAGAACGATCCATAAACCTGTCTGTACTAATTAGAAATTACTGCAATGCTTGTCTTTATCAAATCTATGTCAAGTTTGGAATTGGGTAAGTGTATTATATCTTCGCAATTTAGCTATCAATTGACAAATAGGACAATGACTTGATTTAAAAAGAAGCATTTACATTTAACCCCAATAGCTAAATCTTATAATGTTGCCAGCCTGTCACCCTTTCTTACTTCCACCTGTTTTTATCAAAAAAGGTGATTGGTTGGCATCACGGTGTATAGTGCTTTAACGACCACAAGATTTGAGCAAAATTGCCCGACCAGTACTTAGAGTACTTTGATTATAAAATATCGCGAGTTTCGTTAGAACTTAAGTGTTAGTATTTGATAACAAAAGTATAAATTTATGCATACTAGGTCGGTTATAATAGAATGTGTCGATAAACCTTTTTCTATTATCGGTATAAAGAGGACAGCAACGTGAGCTCTTCCACAACTTCATTGATGTAAAGAAAACTTTAAACCGCGTGTGGCATGATGGCCTATGACATGTCATGAGAGGCTTCATTATTGGCGATGGGCTGGTGCAAGTCATTCAAGAAAACGCCAGTAGCGCAGAACTTCTCAATGAACAGTAGGGGGACTTCTTCAGGACATCAGTGGGTACCCGTCAGGGATGTCTGCTTTTTCCCGTCCTGTTCAACCTTTACCTTGATCAGATAATGCAGGAGACTCTCCATTACCACAACATATCTATCTCCATCGATGGAAGACCCACCTTCAACTTGAGATTCGATGATGATACTGACCTAATGGGTGGCACCTGCAGTGAACTTCAAGATCTCACCAACAGCGATGTCCAGACTTAGCAGGTTGTGGGCAAGCAGTTCCATCAGCTTCCTCACCAAGTCCAGGCTACAAGTCTCTCGTAGTCTTCATCCTACTCTACGGCTGCGAGACCTGGACGCTTCACGTGGACACAGAACGCAGGATACGGGCATTTGAACATAAATGTCTCCGAAGACTGCTCCGCATCTCCTACAGCACAAGACCAACGAGTACGACCGGAACATGACTACAACACTGGTTGGTCCACAATAGCCCCTACTGGTGACCGTCAAACGACGAAAGCTGGCTTGTTTTGGACACGTCAAGACGACTGTGTGTGCAAGACTCCAGGGCACCCCTTAGGGAGGTCGATGTCGAGGCCGTCAGAATAAATGATAGACAATGTAAAATAGCGGACATCCATTTCCATAGATGAATTGCTCTCAGCAACTCACAACAGACCTGACTGGAGGATGATTTCTGTATCGTCGTCCCTCATTTCCCCAAAACGGCCAAACCGGGCAAGAGAATGATGACAAAGAGGACATACAATTACGAAATGATACTCGTCTTCAATATCTTTTGAGCTACGTATACTACATTTACGTTAGTGTTTAGGAATATTTATATGTTTCAATTCTTTGTATAAAATTAATGAACTTTTTACATTTTAATCATTTCGCCACAAACCTATGTACATATCAATTAGTTTTACTATGTATTAAATACATATTATTATAAATATTTCCTAGATTCTGATATTGAACTACTGTTCATGCGTTATAAACCCTATTGCATTTATGGGTGTGACTAATTTCACTTTAATGTATTTATGTGCAAAAACACCACAGTCAATTGCGTTGTATAACATTCTTGCACGTTTTAAGTAATGATACTTTTGGCAATATCAGTTTCAATATATTTCCCGGGATAGCTCAATGAATGGGGAACGGTAATTCAATACATAGTACCATATAGCTATTACTTCACAGGTCGTTTCACGGTTAACTAAATGAGACAGTTTTACAGGACACCTAAAATAACATTATTCAGAATTATTTTAATTATTTGTGCACTGGAACTAGCGCTGACGCGGTAAACTGTTTTTCGTATGAAAACACAATAACTTAAACTTTTGTAGATGTGTATTTCGGGCCGTTGTCGAAAAAAAAATCAATATCAGCGCTTTCTCGATTACGTGCATAATGCTCTTATTAGCATTCAAGAGATAGCGATTCTATGACAACACTGATTTTGGACATTGTGGCTTTCAATTATTTAGTTTAAGCCAGTTAATATATTTCTTGACTAATTCTTCATATGCAATACATTTAACAATATTAATGAATGTACCAAGTAATAAGGAAATTGAGAGCAGCAATGGATGCTCAATGCCGTATCCATGCATTAATTTTCTTTAACCCCCCCCCCCCCCCAAGATTTTTTTAAGGAATTGAACGGAGCCTATTATACGGTCTATATTCCCGCAAAATTTTGTACTATTGTTTCACTTCCTCATAATAAATACATGTATTTATAGGTATCAGGATGGCATTAAAATTTCTAACGTGTATGGCATTCGCAAACCTGATAAAAGTGTGTTGTTCTGCACGCTTCTCCTGTTTCTCCCGCTGGGCTGGCCAACAAAGGAATCTTGAATATGCCATTCGTTTGTGCAACAGTTTTACGTCCAACGAGATTGTATGTTTCAAGACCTTTATAATAGACGTAAAAATCCCATAAACCCTCAGAATCAACGAATTGTTCGTACAATATTTCGAAAAATTAATTTAACACATACTAAAATCGATTGTTCCTTATAGCAATAGCCCAAATTTCAACACTAGATGTGGTCTCGTAACATAGAGTTAACAAGATACAAATGCCCTTTTATTTTTTTTGCGGGACAATTATTCAACACATGTTCATGTACTAAGTTAGTGTTCGTGTGTCGTTTTGAACCTTATAAATTTCCATCATTTTTGAACCCTTGATTGAATCAGTAAGATTCGCTTTCGACATAAAAGAATTAACATTTGACACGAAATAGCTCGACAAGCCGTTGAGCTGACTGTAATATTGAAAAGGGCTAATGTCTGGTTTAAAAAAACAAAACAAGAGGCTAGCAACTGTCAACGAACTTAGGATTTTTATATCTTAATTAGTATTATGTCATGAAGATATTTTATCCAATGGATCATGCCCATTTACTTTGCAGTTTAGCTGATAAATCGTTAGCTCATATGTACACTTGGGTGAAATCTGGTTGTGTAACTCAATACAAACATGCATGTCAATCGAAATACCAAAATGAGGACAGCTAACGTATTAAATGTAATAAATAGAGGATATTTGTTGGATTCGGTGGAATATCGATTTTATTTCACGAGTGATCATAGAAAACAATATTTTCACGAGTGGCGAAGCCACGAGTGAAAATATATATTTTCTATGATCACGAGTGAAATAAAATCGATATTCCATCGAATCCAACAAATTTTCTTTTTATTTTACGCTTTTTTCACCGTTTATTTACATTGTAAATGAGTTTAACTTGATAATTTCGCTGGAATTATGACGTCATTTCGTCAAAAAAATGACGTCATTTCACAGTAAAAAAGTGAAAAATATCCATATTTTTCAGTTATTTTTCACTGTTCAAAACAGTGGAATACCAATTTTATTTCACTGATATTTCTCTATAAACCACCGGAAAGCATAAAATAAATTTAATAACAACATGCATGCACAATTTATTTAAATAAATAAATTAAAACTAAATACGAAATCTTTAACAAATGATGCAATAATGTAAAGAAACGCTATGGCACAGAAAGAACTTGCTTGCTAAGTTTTGTTGTATAAAGGGAGGTAACGCAAATACAACTGTAAATAACATAAATTAACTTTTTAATCTTCCAATTTCCGTCACATTGACATGCCATTTTAATACAAATACGCATTTTGATATAAATCAATGCCAATTAATAGCAAATTAGAGTGCAGTCTGAACAAGTTTAACACTTTTCATCCTTTAATTGGGTCTGGTGGTCAAGGTAAATGACCAGACCAAAGTCCAGTTGAATCTGCACCACATGACCACTGTCCACTGTCTATTCACAAGAAGTGACCACTTAATCAGTCTGATAAAGCGAGTAGATGACCAGTTCAGAGTCCTGTCCAGTCTGGAGCAGCTGACCACTGCTTAGCTGTCTATTCACAAGAAGTGACCACTTCATCTGTCTGATAGAGCGAGTAGATGACCAGTTCAGAGTCCTGTCCAGTCTGGAGCAGCTGACCACTGCTTAGCTGTCTAGTCACCAGAAGTGACCACTTCATCTGTCTGATAGTCTGAGTAGATTACCAGTTCAGCATCCTGTCCAGTCTGGACCAGCTGACCACTGTCCAGCAGCACATACTCCAAGTGTTCATGAAGATCTGAGGCCTTAATGACTATCGTTTCTTCTTGACCAATACCATCGTCCATGTTTAAAATGATGGTGTCACCTAATTGTTCATCAACAGGTCCTCCATCACTGACCACGTATTGCACACCAGCATGTCTGTCAACATGATCTCCAGTTTCTATCACAATATTTCTCCCATTTCTTCCTTCCACAGACATTTGCATCTTGTTTGTATCACTAAGCTCCACCATGTGACTTTCTGTCTCTGAATAGGCCACTTCCTCATGTTCCATGGCTTCCCACTGATCACTTCTGCTCATCATCCCATTATTATAATTAAACCCACTAATTTCTGCATACCCACCGGGCATTTTGCCCTTTCTTACATTTTTCTTCACAACCTGTTGAACGACTCTCAAGTTGTTAGATTCATTAACATTTGTAGAAACCTCTTTCAGACGTGAATACTCTATCTTTATATTCCGCATATTAACTATATCAGGATTCTTGATTTTCATCTCTTTTGCCTGATCTTTGGGAATGTTGTGAATCCTCCACATGTGCCGATAGTACGGCCAAATCTGTCGGAAACTCTGAGCACATCGAGGACAACTGTATTGCTTGTCCTCGCTGTGGGTCAACTCGTGTTTTCGACGATCAAGGTCGACCTTGAAAATCTTGTCACAGAATCGGCAGGGCAATGTCGCCTCGAAATGGCGTTTTTTGTGCAGCTTCAGAGTCGACGCTCGGAAGAACTTCTCGAGGCAAATGTCGCACTCATAGTTGCGCATCTGCTGGTGGAATGTTGCTACGTGTCGCCGTAGAATGTAGGACTCCCTGGAAAGTATACCATGAAACTAGTATTAGAGAGACTTGCTCGCAGTTTGGCTCAATAACAATCTTCACAAAATTTGTCAAAAAATCATGTTTACAAATTAACCCTGCTGACGTTTAAAATTCTAAAAATCTATGTCCAATTATTGTTAATCATCAATAGAAAATAATATCACAAATTTGAAAGCCTGTGTGATGAAGTGGTTGTACGTTAGGGTTGGCTTGGAGAGGTCCAGGGTTTGAGGCCCATAGCAGGCACACATTTAAATCTTATCTATTTCCTTTGTATAATAAGTACTTAAAACTGTTCCAAATATTACAGATTTGTAAGCAAATTCACTTTAAGGGGCCTTTTCACGTTTTGGTAAATTGACAAAATTGAAAAAAGTTGTTTCAGATTCGGAAATTTTTGTTATAGTTATGATATTTGTGAGGAAACCGTAATACTGAACATTTATGTTATGCTTTTCGGTGGTTTATAGAGAAATATCAGTGAAATAAAACTGGTATTTCACTGTTTTAAACAGTGAAAAATAACAGTGAAAAATATCGATATTTTTCACTGTTTTATTGTGAAATGACATCATTTTTGTCAACGAAATGACGTCATAAATCCAGCGAAATGATTCAGTTTAAATCTTTTACAATGTTAATAAACGGTGAAAAAAGCAGGAAATAAAAAGAAAATTTGTTAGATTCGATGGAATATTGATTTTGATTCACTCGTGATCACACAAAATACATTTTTTCACTCGTGGCTGCGCCACTCGTGAAAATATTATTTTATATGATCACTCGTGAAATAAAATCGATATTCCACCGAATCCAACAAATATCCTCTATTTACCATGCTCTAAAATAGCCATTATATGCATATTTTGACGATTTAAAAACCTAAAAATTATAAAGCGTTGCAACGCAAAATGAATGAATAATTTGGAGAGTTCTGTTGTTGTCGCTATATTTTGTGAAACCACGAGGATTACTTATATAAGTATAAAATACATTTGTCATTGTATCTGGAAGGATGACCGTGTGGTCTAGGTTGTAGACATTTTACTCCAGGGGTCATTGGTTCGAGATTTACTTTGTTTTTCTTTTTTAAATTTTATTCTTGATTTTTAACTGGAGCTTTTTAGATCCAATGTTTACATTTATCAATATAAAGCATTTAATGACAAACTTCAAAACATGCCAAACTCTGTGAAAAGGCCACTTTAATGACATTTTTCAAAAATATCCGATTCAATGATCAAGTCCTTTTTAAGTCACTATCTATAAGTTGTACAACTTGGAAGGAAAAAACAATGACACCAAAGTTTCCCGTTCCCAATGGTAATTACATGCTTAATTTTCAATATTCTATATTTGAGTTTTGAGCCCTGTAGAAAAGTTTGTGTTCTTATATAATGGAAGGTAAGAGTACTTGAATCTTTCCCCGCAGATCTCACACGTGTGTCGGTAAGGGTCGTCCCCAGTGTGTTTGAACATGTGGTTTTCTAGATAGTGTTTGCGGTAGAACGCGGCCGGGCAGTGGGGGCACCTGAACTGCTTGTCTGCATGGTGTATCTTGTGAGCCTACAAGGGATCAAATTACAGCCATGAACATTGTCTCAATGTGGCTTAAAGGGTATGCATGATTTTGTCAAATATTTCTGAATTTATATAAAATGTGTTAAAAATTATTATAAGTATATTTCAATATAAATTAAAGTTAAGAAGAACATGTGTCGAAAAATGCGAAATAAGCCAGATATTTAATTCTGAAATAAAAAATGCCCGTACAGTTGAATTTGCGAGTATGTATATCATGCATGTACGATGTGAATCTTAATTTAGTTTTACGGATCATTTTAATTTCCTGCAACGATATCTATTAATAGGACACACAAACACTAACTCTGATCCTAATAAAAAGACAAATGCTTCGGTTATTGTAGGAAAATATGTACGAAATATCTTCGTCACAATTGGCTCAGGCGCTAATTTGTCTTTGCTGCATTTTATGAAATTCATCTTTAATGTATAATTTTTCTGGCCTATTTTGTGTTATTGTAACATATTTTTATCAATATATTACAATTTAACACATATCAAAATCGTGCATACCCACTTTAAACAAATTGGAGTCTTTTTTCAGCAATTAAAAACCTTCAGATCACTACAAAAAGGACCTTTAAAAAGATGACGAATAAGGCTAGGCAAACTAAAATTACACACCAATTAAAAAATTGCACAATAGTTTAACCATCATCTTAGACTAACAGATTTCAATTGACACAGAATATTGCTTTTTGTATTTTTTTCACCTCTGATTCTTTCAAATTATTTACCTTGCATGAATTTGATGCAAATGTTACCAAGAAGCTTACTCTAAAGGTCTTAAATATATTTTATATCATATAGTTTGAGTTATTAGCATAGTATTGCATTTAAATTGATACAAAACTACATATTTACATTATTTTACTTAACAAATATGCAGGAACAAAAGAGCTCTTCTCTTAGTATGTTGACCCCTGAAAATTTTGTTTGACCCCTGCATATTTATAGCAAATCGGTCATTGGACCCCTGATTTTCAAAATTTATTGAATTCCTGTAGACGTATCTTATTGTAAAATACATGTAGTTTTTCAATGAATTGTTAACTAACAAACATAGTAATAGTTGTTTCAAAAGACACGTCATGCAGAAAATTGCTGAGACAAGCAAATACTTTTCATATTGTAAATGAGCCGTGCTCTGTGAAAAGGGGGTTTAATGCATGTGCATAAAGTGTCGTCCTAGAGTAGCCAGTGCAGTCCACAGAGGCTAATCAGGGAGAACACTTTACATCCTAAACTGGATTTTTGATTAGAAGAGACCTTTTTTAAAGAAAATATATCATAAAAGCGGAAAGTGCATTAAACCCCCTTTTCACAGAGCAAGGCCCAAATAATAAACAACACTTGCCCTTAGGCTGGCTTTGGTTGAGTAGGCTTTTCCACACAGGTCACACACGTAGTTCAGCTTCCCAGAATGCATTTCTCTGTGATAACGCAACATCGCCAGGCTGCCATATTTCCCACATGTCTCACACTTGTACTGCTTAGGTCCTCTGATCTCTTTATTTATTCGCTCCTTTCTAAATAGACTATTGGCTTCATCACCATCTGGCTCAGACTTATTCAACCTTTTCTTAACCAATCTTATATCTATTTCTTTACATTTCTCTTTTGATGGCATGTCAATTACAGGTTTCTCATTTTTTGTATTTAGCTTTTTTGTATCTGGTATCACATTGTCAGTATCTACCAATTCACTTTCCCCCACATTTACCTTAAATTGATTAATTTTTGTCACTACTTCATTCGAATCAGCGTTTTTTGATGTACCAGTTTGACAGTCACACAGTAAATCCGCCTGTACATTAACTTCTATGTCATCATTATCAGAGCATTTATCAGTCAAACTCACATTACCATAATTTCCGCACTTTTTACCTCCTTTGGATGATGTGATTTTAACAAATGATTCAGAATTGTGCTTACCGTTTTTGCAAGTTATACTAACTAAATCACTCAGAAATTTGTTATCAACAAACTTTTGTGTGGGACGCCTGTTTCGAACGGGACGACCAGAGCTTATTTTTACAACTGCGGTTCCAGCTGCGGCTTTAACCAGGTTTTTATCTAATGCAGCGTGTGTTTCTGAATCATTTTTCAAAACCTTGTCTTTGGGAGACTCTTTTCCACTAGGTTTGGTAACAATGTCTGAAACACAAATGCTATAAATAAAATGTCACTGTAGGAAAACCGGTCTTAATGCATAATCATAAAGTGTGGTCCCAGATTAGCTTGTTTGGACAGCACAGGCTAATCAGGGACAACACTTTCTGGCATGACTGAACCCTTAAAGCGCTGGAGCCGAATTTTAAAGGCCTTTGCAAACAGTTTGGATCCAGATGAGACGCCACAGAACGTGGCGTCTCATCTGGATCCAAACTGTTTGCTATTCTGATAGTATTCTTTGAAAAAAATGAAGAAAATGCTTATTTTAGAAATTCAGCAGACGACATTTTAGCAGAAGACAAATTACCCAGCATGCAAAGGGTTAAGTTATGTTCAGAAGAGACTTGTTATAAACAAACAGTTCCTTGAAAGCCGAAAGTGTTGTCCCTGATTTGCCTGTGTGGACTTCACAGGCTAATCATGGATGACATTTTACACACATGCATAAGTCCTGTTTTTACAGGGTGAAGCTTATATAATATATAAGTAGTTTATTTGCAGAACATCTGCATTTATTATGTGCCTTTTAATGATAGGAGACAATCATTTAAATCTTGTAGTATTCTTAGTAAATATATATATTAAGAATATTTCTAAGAATATTTCTTTCGCAAAGAACTGAATGATACATTTTGTATAATTATTTTTTTTAATAACCACTATGAGACAACCACAGAATCAGACATTTACTTGTTTAGAAATTTAATTTCAAAATACAGTTCATAAAAGAATGTGTGAGCCGATATTTTCACTGCATGTGCATGATACATGATATTTTTCCTCTCTCTTGAAACTGCAGTAGGACCAAGTCACTTCTTTAAATTGGATGTTTGGCCAAGCAATATAGAATTCTAAAATTATTGCTGGGGGCAAGAACGGTAACTTTCTTGATTATACAAATGATCCTCCCTCTGGGAAAACCAGACTTAATACATGTGAGTTAAGTATCGTGTCAGATTATCCAAAAGAGCGCAAAGTGTCAACCCAGCCTGTGCAGTGCACTCGGTTAACACTTAAGCACATGCATTTAGCCACATCTTCCCATAGTGCAGCTGAAGTATAATTATCTGTATAAACAGATCTCACAGGTTTTACCGCTTGCGCTGGAGTCCATACCTGCTCCATTACCTTTACTGGGTATACAGCCATGATCTGCAGAATCCATACCTGCTCCATTACCTTTACTGGGTATACAGCCATGATCTGCAGGATCCATACCTGCTCCATTACCTTTACTCGGTATACAGCCATGATCTGCAGGTGTCACTGGAGTCCGTACCTGCTCCATTACCTTAACTGGGTATACAGCCATGATCTGCAGGGTCCATACCTGCTCCATTACCTTAACTGGGTATACAGCCATGATCTGCAGAGTCCATACCTGCTCCATAACCTTAACTGGGTATACAGCCATGATCTGCAGGGTCTATACCTGCTCCATTACCTTTACTGGGTATACAGCCATGATCTGCAGGTGTCACTCTGTCCTCAATGTAGCAGGGTACATCAATAGTCATGTCAGGATGAGCCGATGATGGAACCTCCAGGGTAAAGCTCCTGTCCTGGAAAGTTAAACATCATTATTTTATGCCATAACTTAGCACACAACATAATTCTATAAAAACATGTCTTTGTAATTTTTATTAATGTCAAGTGATATGATTATGTTTTTGTTTTAGTTAGGTCCAGTGAAAAAGTTTGTTTTAACAAAAATTGACCGAAAACAATTTTAAATGATGCTCATTCAAGCAGTGATTACCGGTAACAAAATAGAACCAGATTAGTACATAAGAATTCAGATTTGTACATTGTATATCATGAATATGATATTTTGTATTGCTGCAATTCTATTAAAAGTGTGACTTAATTTAACAGAGTCAAGACTAGTCAGCTTAGGCATCTCAACATCAACTCAATTATTACGTAAACATAATGCAATGGAGCCTTGCTCTGGGAAAAAAGGGCTTAATGCACTGCCCTAGTGTCTCCCAGATTATCCTGTGCAGGCTCATCAGAGAACACTCTTCCCCCTAAACTTGAATTTAGATTAGAAGAGACTTCCTGTAAACATAAAATAACATAAACCAGAAAACATCAGCCCTTTTTTACTTGTGCATAAAGACAGATTTTCCCAGAGTCTCAATTGTAAGTGCAAACAAAAGCAATTAATAATTGAGCCTCCCTCTGTGAAAAGGGGGTTTAATGCATGTGCGTATACAGGGGTGTCAATTAGCCGAAATCTAAAATCCTGAAAATAAGCCTATCGTTTTGGGACCAGAGCAAAAAAGGGTTAATAATTCATGTAACTTTGTTTACTATTGTATATAACTTTGTAAACAATATGTCAAAGTAAAATAATTTGTGTTTAAGATGACATTTTGTGACAATAATCTTAAAATTACAGAAAAAAATCCTCTGATTTATATCAATATCAAAATTGATCCTTAATGGCCAAAATCCTGATTTCAGGAATAATCCTGAACTTTGACACCTCTGGTATAGTGTCATCCCAGAGGAGCCTGGACAACAGGGACGCCACTTTACGTTTTTATTGTATTTTTCATTAAAAGGAAGACATTTTTGACGAAAATCCAGTTAAGGTGGAAAGTGTCGTCCCTGATTTGCCTGTGCGGACTGCACAGGCTTATCTGGGACGATAATTTACGCACATGTATTAAACGCCCTTTTCAAAAAGCGAGGCTCAATTTTAAATGTTTGATAAAGCTTACAACTTTCTTAAGCCATTCTTCTCCGAAATCAGCTATATTCTTCAGAATTAAATCAACAGTTGCATCATACAAATGACTTAAAGAGTTGTCCATGTCAAACAAGATGCAACCATTTTCAATTCTTAAATTCCGGACCTCCACTGAAACTGTTTTGTCACTAATTTTATTTGCAGAAACGTGTTCACTGTCAACTTCTGCAAGAACTGTATCCAAAGTACTTGAATTTTCAATTTCATGTTCATGGTTGATCAAAGTGACTTTCTCAATCATCTCAGTATTTTCACAGCCTAATAATGCTTCTGGTTCATCACTGAAATGTTGAGTTGCATCACATATGTCCCTAGGCTGACCATATTTTATAGACTCAAAAGAATCACGATCTAAGTCATTCAGGTCAAAAAACACCTGTTCCACTTGCGTGTAGCAACATTTTGGGTCAAATTTTGGATAACCTGTGTTTGTTTTACTGTCAAAGTAAAAGGATCCAGCACCATTGTGGCTGATGCAGTGTTGATGGAAAGAAGAAAGGGTTTGAAATGTTCTGTTGCACATGCCACAGATATAACTATCAGAAGAGTGTAATAGATCCATAGTCAGGTAGAGCAGGTGATTGACTTAGTCCCTGGATTCAATAGCTGCACATCTCTGAAATTTGCTGAAAGGAAATCAAGTAAACCTTAAAGTAAAATAAATACTCAAATTCAACATATATATTTTGCAAAACATTTCGTAAAGTTAACCCATTAAAAATATAGTGTTAATTGTTGCAATAGCCAAAATTTCAATGCTAGATGTTGTCTGATTACATGGATTTAACGAAATACAAAATGCTCGTTTTTATTTTTTTGTGGAACAATAGATTGCATTTAAATTTACTAAAATGATATCTATTCATACAACACACGAACACTAACTTGGTACATGAATATGTGTGAATTATATTATATGGTCCCCCCCCCCAAAAAAAAACACAAAAAAGAGCTTTTTGTATCTTGTTAAATCTACATGTATGTTACCAGACCACATCTAGCATTGAAACTTTTGCTAGTGCTATAAGGAACATCAATTATTTTTTTTGTTCACTTTATTTTTTTAAATATTGTACGAAATATAAGTAGATTTTGAGGGTTTATGGGCTTTTAAGTGTGTTCATAGTATGCAAACTGTGAAAATCTAGAATTTGCTGCCTATGGGTCCATGGACAGATTTTATACCATTTAATCCCAAGCCAAAAGTGAAGAAAAGGGATTAGTTTAAACCTATTTATTTTAGCTCGATTGCATAGAAAGTAATTCCTACTTATTTGAAATGCTCTCGAGTCCGTTTCCTGGGCTTAGAACCAGTACTTGGTGTCTATATGGGAGATCGAAAGAACGCTCCCACAGCGGGGATCGAACCCGTGACCTCCCGGTCGCTAGGCGGACACCATATCCATTACACCACGGCGACCTTAAGAAAAGGGATGAGTTTCAAACTCCTAATTCTGATGACATCATGTGGTGGTAGTGGCCATGTAAAAGATAGATTTCAATGAAAAGTTCAAGCATCAAACTTTCATTAATCTTTCCTGAATGAGAGTGAACAAAAAACAGAACAAGCATATAAGTCTATGAGTGATGACAATCCCAAAATACTGGACAAGGCAAGAAACAGATTCAATGTTAAGATTCAAATTCATAACAGTAACAAGAATGTTCTCAATATGATGTATGAATAAATGCAGGTTACAATACACTAATTCCACATATTCAGTAGTCAAAACAACGAATTAATCCAAAGATCCTGTCTAGCTTTTCCCTTTTTAAGACCTCATCATAGTCAGTAGGCCCTGAGGACAATATCACAGCAATCAATATGTGCTGGGTGCACAGATGCAATCTTTTTCTTGCCATGACCAATATCTGCTCTGCACAGAGAACTAGCATTCACAATTTGCTGAGCAAACAGCTGAGGTCAAAGTAAGGCTCGATTGGTCATTGTTGACTCGGGTACTACTTACATGTACCCCGGGTACTCATAAGTATACTACCTTACCGATAGGGACACTTTTTGTCGGCAACATTGCAACAGTTCCCAACATGGTGAATAGAGTGTACGAAGAATAACAAAAAAGAGATGTGTTCTTCAGAAACACAATGCCCCCTATTGCGCCGCTTTGAAATAATTTATATTTTTTTGACCTTTGACCTTGAAGGATGACCTTGACCTTGAACTTCCACGACTCAAAATGTGCAGCTTCATGAGAACGAGGCTTTGAAAAAAAAATAAAATTGTTTGACCTTTGACCTTGAAGGATGAATTTGACCTTGAACTTCCACCACTCAAAATGTGCAGCTTCATGAGATACACATGCATGCCAAATATCAAGTTGCTATCTTCAATATTGAAAAAGTTATGGCCAATGTTAAAGTTTTCGGACGGACAGACGCCATATATTTGACATTTGACCCTGGAGGATGACCTTGACCTTTCACCACTCAAAATGTTCAGTTCCATGAGATACACATGCATAAAAAAAGCAATTATTTATTGCTTTAATGGTACCATTTGCATGAGTTTGTGCTTTAGACAGGTAAACGTTGATAAGTTTTTGCAGTATCAGTGACAGTGTTCCTTAGCCTTTGCAGTGGTGATAATATTTTGCACCTTTGGACAATAGATGGCGCATTGCAACTCTCAGCAACCCTTTGGGTTATAAAGCTGAGAGTTTAATTATTGCATACACTAATATGAGTATTATAATATCATGTAACTAAAAAGGGTTAAGAATAAGTTGAATAACATAGACACGTAAACATATGACAAATCCAGATTAAACAACAAGCACGCATTTTGAATCCATAAACTCATACTGCACACCAGCCAAACATTATTTTAAAGTCTAGTACAAGAGGCCTTCTTTAAATACCTGTATCAAAATCATATAACGGACTTAGTTGTTTGACGTGTTTTACTTCCAGCAAACATTGCGAGGCCAAATGAAACCGGTCACAAGTCAGACTGGTCACAAATTAAACAAAGCCGATAGTAGCAATTCGTCAACGTGTTTGACAATAGCGTAAACAACTGTTTTTTTTTTATTCTACTGAATCACCTTGCTTTGTTCCGTTTCTTGTCTGCATTCTTTTTCTAATGCGTCCCCCCCTCTTCTTCTTCTCTGTATGTGCTTTATTCTGCCTCTTCTTCCACATTTCGGTTTGAACAAGAAAGGGCTATTAGTTGCGTTTAAGGAGAGGTATCGACTACTTTTTCCAACAGGAATTTTCAAGATACAAGAATCTTCATTTTACGTCGGACATGAACAACAATAAACATAAGCTCTTGAGCTATTTCCCGACAAACAGATGTATATAGTATAACAAGTATAAATGAGCTAAAAGAAAGAGTAAGCATATTATATAAGCATTTACAGTACAAATACATAGTTAAAGCACATAAAACACAAATTAAGGACAACTGTACATTAATTAATATTAGTAATATTCGCTCGATTGGTCATTGTACGCTCGGGTACTACTTACATGTATCCCGGGTACTCTTAAGTTTACTTACATGTACCCCGGGTACGGTAAACATACTAAAACGTTCCCGGGAATTTTAACGCTACATCGGTCGTTGTCGGCCTTTTTAAAAATAATTATGTTCACATTTATGTCATTTTTCTGTTAAATGGCCTCTATATTATCGGAACTCATACTAAAAAAACATGTTGATGCAGTTTTTTAAGAGAAGTTTGTTTTAGATATCGTTGTACGGTAATCGGTAGCGCGTTTTACGACATCGGATTTTGGGCGGGAATACAACTCGGGTACAGTCTAATATCGATCGGGTACGTTTAAATATATTTACCGTACCCGGGTAACATGTAAGTCTACTTAAGAGTACCCCTGGTACATATCTAATTATAGTACCCGAGCCGACAATGACCAATCGAGCCAAAATCGGTCGTTGTCGGCTTTTTTTTAAATTAAGTATGTTCACATTTATGTTAATTTCTGTTAAATAGCCTCTTACCCGAGCCGACAATGCCCAACGACCAATCGAGCGGAATGTTCATGGACATGAAAACGCTGAGGGATATCCGAATATTTTGACGTACTTGCTACAGCAGGCTACCATGAAGTGCCGGTATGTTGTAGTATATGATAGCTGTCGGGCGATCTTTTCCTGGTGATCCCAACCTTAATTACCAGCGATTATCAATTTCTGAGGTAGACCTATATTTATATGCAGTGATTTTACATTCTCGTGGGTTCAATACAGGGGACTGTTGTCAGCGCACAACTTTGTTGTGAATGCAGAATTCGACGCGATTTCGTTTAAATATAAGCACATTTAATCTCCAGTTGCACCAGCGAGAGATCGTTCTTATCATCTCTTAATTTATTTCGGTAAGTGGCCAATTGTCGTACATTAAGACAAATATCACTACACAGAAAAAACAATTAACACTTTGAAATAAAACTGCATTCAAAAAGTTTGAACAATAACAAAAGCGGACAGTTCACGCACTACACTTGAATACTGATAAACGGTAGCCAAACGATACCATTGTCCGTATACATACGATATACAACCACGGTCTCTAGGTCAATATACGCTCCGTGATACAACTTACGGAAAACATCGACTTAATTATTGCTGTGATACTTCTTACATGACTGCGATGGTTTTTAGTATATATGTACCAAGCAATAATCGGTTGTGCGAAATCGTTTTCAAGATGAAGTAACAATAACTAGTACACACTCTAATTAGGCTTGTTGATTGTAAAGGTCGGTCAAATGTACAAATGTAGCTAACATTTCATGACAAAAATATCGAACACACGCCGTGAAGTCTTCATAACAGAAGACAACGGTCGAAGTCTTGGTTCAATTTTTCACGAGCTTACATGAAATGTGGATCCAAAGACGTAAGTTTAATTCAATTTTTAAGACTAATATAATTAATTGATAATGTGCATACTCTTATATATGTATTATATACTTTTATAAAAAAAATGACACTGTTTTCATACAAAAATATAAATTAATATTTATGGAATACTTATATGCAAAATTTCATAACCGTGTGTCATAATACAAGTAAATACAGCTACAGTTGAATGTTAATGTAGATTTTATTAATAGCAAACTTTTCTACATATTAGGAAGACAATAAAAAGCGCTTACAATGAAAGCTCAAATTATGAAAATAGGGGTTTAAGATAAGTCACTGATATATTGTACATAAAGTCGTGAACGTAACAAGTAATGCTGTTGATGACTTTATAACACGACAATCGTTTTTTCCGCACTGTTAAAAAATACGATGAAACCATGGAAACTTTTCGTGACTTTTATTGTAGTTTTCATAGCGGCCCTTTTGCCGGTGGCAGCCTTTAGTCAATATGCAGACGTGGGTACGCAGGCCCATCAGTTGAGGCGACAATCTAATCCCGATTTCGGTAAGAATCCCAGCATCAAAGCATTGTTTCCGAAATTCTGCAACCTAAAACGCAGTTTTTTTCGGCACATTATATGGCTATCAATGTACCGACACTTTTACGCAATCTAGAATACGATTTCATGATCATCAAAAACACAGAGAAGTCTTGTGTGAGTTAGGCTTTTTGTCATATGGACAATTAATCAGGTTTCTTAACAACTCAACTTACTCGAGTATATAATGTTGTGCATAAGCACACATGTACAAAGAGATGAAGGAACATTTCAGTAGTTTTCTGGATAGCACTTTAAAAAAGACTTAAAAAGAAATCTAAACTACATTCAAAATAAGCTGCATAGTTCCAAATTTAATAAAATAATGAAGACATGGAAACATACACAACGTAAAAAATGATTTACGGAACCGTTGAAATATTAAAGGGCCTAAACTGATAAGGGATTCAATTAATGTTGTTACCTGTATATGTGTTAAGTTTCATTATATGTTTTGTATGTATAATTTTATGCGATTTATTGTTTTATGACATAGGAATTAACTTTTTGCTTGTCAGTGTATTTACAAAATCGCGATTCATTATTGTAAGTGTCGTAGCTGCATGAAGGCATTGCAGTCATGGGCCTACATTCAAATTAATCAGTTACAAATTTCTTTTGTTTTAGACTCGGGCAAATGAGTTCGGCAATACGTGCTTTATCGCGAGATTGCTCATTGCTAGTATTGTTTTACTTGTAGCAACAATTCAAAATAAAAAATGGCGTCCTCCCCCTTTTTGCACAAATGCCGTTCTTCTATAGCAATATCACTTTTTTAACAGCTCTCACGTGTTATCATTGCGAGGTCAGCGTTCTCAACTTTAAGGACTGCAACAGCACTAAAGCCTGTGAACAGGGCAATGTAAGTTCAGCTCTCAGTAATTTTTAAAAAATTATTAAATAAATTTAAACGAAAAGTGTACATGTAGAGGAGATATGCAAAAGCTTTCACGTATACACGAATGTGCAGATAATATAAAAATGCATTATATGGTATAAATATGGATAATTCGAAAGGGGTTACTACGCTTATTGATAAATAAAGACGTGTGCAGAGTGCATATAAGCAAAAAGTAAGTTTTATTCTTTTTTTCTCAGCAAATGATTATATTAATAATAACAAACAGATCCAATCCTAATGTCTTTCTATAGACATATACATACACTGTTACCTATACAATACAGCGCAAGATAAATGACTCAACAGTAAACATTAAAATATTTTAAGCTTGTGTCACTGCCGTGAAACCCTACTGCAAAGCTTTGAAGAATAAACATTAACTGTTGTTGTTGTAATTCGAGCCTCGTTCTGGGAAAACTGGGCTTAATGCACGTGCATGAAATGTCGTCCCAGAAGTGAAGTCCGCAAAGGCTGTTGGCTGCACATGCTAATCTGGGCGACACATAACGCACATGCATTAAGCCCAGTTTTCCCAGAACAAGACTCATTTAACCTTCTAGATTATGTGATTGTAGCAATGCCTTTTGAGGGAGATGATGTCAACTGTGGATGGCCACCATGACTACCTTATGGCATGTGGTACAGCCTACGTATGTAGAATATAATTATATGCTTGAAATGAATTCTATCATCATTTTTACACTCATTGACAATTTGAAATTGAACAAAGAATATGTCGAAAGGAAGCTGTCTCTTTCATCTATTTCCGTACACGCACACACACATATCTATACGAATATAAAGATATAGTTAATAGTAAAATATTATTATTTTAATATTATAGATTTACAACCATGTGTATTTCATTATTATTTATCTTCAGCTGAATAAATATACGTAATATAATATTATGTGTATTACAATGTGACAAGGAAGTGATAGCCAGACTAACAGATAATTACAGTTTTAAATTAAGTATATACTATAAGCCTTGTGATTCATATAACAGGCATACTTTCTCCCCTTTGTTACATGCGTCAAGGTTTTGTATGTCTTCAGGACTGTGACGGTGGAGAAATGCCGTTTCCGGTTGGAAAACGTGACGTAAACCGACGTAATATTGCAGTCAGTTGTTGCTCTAACAACCTCTGTAATACTCCTCCTCCCCCTACGACAGTCCATACTGATCCAGGTAACATATGATGTTCATATTTGTGCTTATGTTCCATAAAACTTATGGATTTTCCAGATCGTTTCAATAGTATACGTTCGTTGTTTGATTTCTACAGCAGCTTGTATGCGAGACGTCGTGTTAATCGTGCAAGACTCGCGCAACCTTACGTCAACAGCAAGGCGCGTTGCATTGAAGGCAATGCTACACGGCATAGTGGACGCGGTGCACATAGGTACCGACGGAGCGCTGCTGGAACTTAGCTTCATAGAAGGCAATAAGATGAACCATCAGTGGGATCTCGACCATTACGCAAACAAAAAAGCACTCCAAAGCGCCATTTCCCGGATGAATCCGGACGGCCATGGCGGCGTCGTAGACATAAACGCTACGTTGACGTACATCCGAGACGTGGCACTCACGTCAAGGAATGGTGACCGCCCGAATGTACCGAACGATATAATCATCATGGTGGAAAGTCAGGTATATCAATTCCCAAACGATATAATCATCAAAAATGATCATGGTGGAAGATCAGGTATCACGTAGAGACTATGAAATAATTACTTTTCTAAAATCCAGAATCATATTTCCTGAAATATGCAGAAACATAGCTTAAGAAACATTTAAAGCATGGACTAATATGGGATGTTTACTTGTGATCCACAAAGGGTTTGGTCAATCCCTGCTCCTTCATGTTTGCTACTTGTTTTCCATGGGTTATGTTAACACAATTATGTTCTCTTTTACCAAAGATCTATTAAATAACACGAATTGATAAATATTTGCTTTTATTTAATAGGCTACATCATATTTTCAATGTTTTTATATGCACTTGTGTTTGTATTATATAAAAAAATGCACCAACCTTATCTCTGTGACATATTAACGCAGTATAGAAAACGAAGCAAATATAGACAGTATTATTTCATGACATTATTCATGTAAATGCATCGTGCCTATAATAGCAACATCTTTTTATTCAGATCCATGTGAACGCCTCCAGCTTTCAAGGCTGGAACTGGACGGAACAAGAACTGCGCAAACTCAGTGGTGACGTCATAGTGATCGAAGTCGGCACCAATGAAGGAAATGACGCTCATCAAATCGCCAATCTCGCAACAGACAGTAATCACGTGATAAAAGTTGCCGACTATCTTGCACTACAGAACATTAGCGCGAGGCTTGTGTCCTTGCTGTGTTCATAAGCTAAGAAATAAAACAGTTGTATCATGTTTTGTTTTTTGTTTGTAAGATATTTGTTCCTATATTAAGAACGTTTTATGGGCAGTTATGATGGGTCTACCACATTATTGAGACATCAGTGTTTCGTACACGAGAAAGATTTACAAAATTTAAGTTGTCAATTATCGATTTTGCACATTTAAAAAAAGTTAGTAGCAACGAAATGCATAAATAATTTAGTTCCCAACGCACAATTTAATAAATATCTATATATCTGAGAAAAATATAATTGTATTAACGGTTAGAAACATTCTAAGTTTGCCTTTGAGGGCGATACTAGCTGTAGTTCCAATATTTCTTATTGAATATTGCGAAAATGTCATCATAGCTTTTTTTAATGGGGTTCTCCGATGGAACGGGATATGAAGGTTCGAATATATATCACACCGATTTTTATATGACAGGCTGGCGACACGTCATGTTATTAGTTCGAATTATAACAATTGCACCCTGTGTGTTTTTACAAATGGGCAGTGCTCTGTAAAAAAGGTATGAATGCATGTGCGTAAAGTGTCATCACAAATTAGCCTGTGCATTTCGCACAGGCTAATCAGGGACGACACGTTCCGCTTTTATGATATTTTTTGTTTAAATAAAGTCTCTTCTTAGCATAAATCCAGTTTAGACGGAAAGTGTCGTCCCTGAATAGCCTGTGCGGACTGCACACGCTAATCTGGGACAACACTTTACGCACATGCATTAAACCCCCTTTTCACTGAGCACGGCTCAAATGTATGATGTCCGTATGCGCCTGTTGCTGTAATATGTGAGGACCCGGATTGTTTCACACAACTTCTACTTAATTTAGTTACGGGACTCGCTAAGTTGGTTCAAATTCGGAATATAGCTGTATTTTGCGTCTATTTATTTGCGCTGAAAATTTATTTTAATTATTTAATGTTGGTGTGGTATTGTTTCTCATGGTGAAGGGGAGGGGGCTTAGTACCTGGAGGAAAAAAATACATTCCGGTTTGAAGACATCACTTAGATTGCTTCAGAATGCATAACATGAATGGGTTTTAAAACAAAACATTACATGAAACTAGGTCAATCGTCGTACAGCTTAAAATCTGCAATCACTATTTGCGGGAAAAAAAACAATAATACAGCACGGCTTGATTCTGTAATCCTTTGAGTACAAATATGTAACATCTGCTGTAAAATGAATATATTGCGACGTATATTACAGGTGCACGCGTGGTAAAAATATATTAATACTTACTAAATACATCATTTTCAATAACAAATAATTAAGAAATGAACAAAAATCGGAAGAGCAAAAACAATTATAATCAATTATATATTAAATCAAATTGCCTTTTCCTCCTTTTATTTTGTCCGTCTTCACATAAAAGCGATATGAACATTATATCAGAATACATTTTTTAAACTTTATTTATGTCAATAAATATTGTATTATTTTCTATGTGCATATTTGTATCGATCACTAGCTTTATTAATTGGTAATGTGTGTTCTATGCTTAACATCAAGCACGATTCAAAGGTAGCGGTTTGTGTCAAGCATATGCTACCAAATAGGTTTAAGCCCTAGTCACTATTGTAGAGTATTGTTGTTGTTGTTGTTGTTGTTGTATTGTGCACGACAAATAAGCATTCGCAAACACATCACGTAATTATAAGTTAACGTGGTCTATCACTACATTTAAAATAATTACAGAAACAATTTATGTCTTAAAAGTGGTATTGTGTCAGGTATTTAAATATGTGTTTTTCAAATCGCACAAAAATAAAAAGTACTCGGTATACTTTATTTAGGCTCATGTAATTAAAACTGCAAATTCTACATTTTATATTAAGGCTTAAATAGGGTCAAAAATATTGTTCGGGTCGGGTCGTCGAGTCACACTTAAAAAATCCCAGAACATTCGGGTCGGGGCGGGTGATGTATTTATTAATTAAGTTTATGAAAATATACCTATAATATTTAACATGTTTTAGCGAATTAAATATGCAACTATTTGCAAAATCAGGTAATATAGATTGTTACTATTTCTGAAAGTTTGCTTTATTTTTTTATGACGAAATAATGAACAGCATTTAACAATTTACAAGGTAAAGGCAAAGTTGTTGAACGTAATCAGAAAATGGTAGAATTGAATGTCAAGAATTAATGTCTTTACTGACACATTACTTGGAATAGCTATAAAGGATATGAAAATGTTTCAAATCATTTTACGTATCAATCGATGATTATCAATCCACTTAACGTTTTTTTATATAAATATTTCTTAATCATTTACGTAATATAGATTGTTTATATGACATGTACCTTTTCTGGATAAACTTTTTGCAAATTTTCTATGAACAAGTCCATTAAGCAGAGCTTTCGACAACTTATAATGTATAAATAATATACCAAATACAAGCTTCAGTTATAACATAATCTTTCAAAAGCTTAATGCATTCTATAAAGTACAGATGAACACTAGGTTCTGAATCTACATCAACATCTAATCTAAAACCCGTGAGATCATTAATTCACACGCGCACGAGTTTATATTCAATATTAACAAAAATACTCCGGAACTATACTTGTAAGCGTAAATAGAAGTATTGCAATGTTTAAGTAATTCGCATCTAGTTATGCATTGTTATAATAACATTGACATTAAATATGATCTTATGCCATCATAAGTTCAGTCCATCGTCTTGTAACGTGAACCTCAGTCGTATTTCGTCATCCCCAGCAGGCCTTATGCCCACTCACCGTTCGGTAAAAAGACAACAACGCCAACATGCGGTTAGTAATTATAAATATGATGTTGTGATAAATAAATAGATTTGTTTTCTTTTTCAATGCCCTCACTTTATATTGTCCTTTCATAAGTTTTGTGGTCACGTTTAAATTATTGGAAACCCAAAATAGTTTCGTGTGCTGTAACCTTGATATCCGGAAGTTTACGTGTCGTATATGCGCGCATACCCGGAAGTTTTCAGACTCCAATCATTTGTCGACACATTACCGGCTAACTCCACTTTTGTTTTGTTGCAGAATTTATTGAAAGTAAGTACTCAATGTCATATACTCTGGTTTGGATTAATTGACCAACTGGTATTGTATGCAATTTCATTCATGCTTGTGTTTCGAAAATTCTAGAAATTAAATAATTGTTTGTTATAATTTGCACGTGTGTTGGTCACTTGGTGTAACAGCTGATCGTCTGTTTCTTATATCAATATGATAATCATTTGTAAAATATTGTAAAGTATATGTTTCATTTGTTCTGAAATTTAACAAGTATGAAAACGTCTAAGTGGGCATAGTTAATGATCTGACTTCCATTTGCCCAGAGCGCAAGTTGCATATTTCATTTACTTAGTGAAAAGAGGTTGACCATTTTTAACTGAAGGTTCATTGGGGGGATAAAATTCATTAAAACTTCGCTTTGGTTTTTCGTCATTGAATGTGGTACAATATTGTCTAACTATATAACATTTTAAAGCTTAAGACGGATAGAATAACATAAACACATTTTTGACATTCAATATTTGTGTGCTTTATTCATATTTTGGTTTAAAGCCAATACATTTTTACACTAATTTACAAAATCTCAATCTAAAGTTAGGAAGGATATTCACTACCTTAAGTTGAATAAATACAAAGCTATATACATATACAAGGTCAAGTTAGCAACATTTCACAGAAAATTATTGCCATAAAACAACAAATGAGTTTTTATTCAACTGCCTTTTTTGGATAAATATCCTAAACAAAGTTAAAAAAATAACTAAAACGTAACTACTTTTTAAAAATCCAGGTATGGTGGATAATAAGAGTCACAATTCTTTTTCAAAAGCTTAACACTTTTGATATTTTACCTCTCAACCAAATTGCAAATTTTAAACCATCTCAAATTGAAATAGATTGCAGACGACATATATAATTGTAAAGGAATATAAAGAAATCGGCAAAAAGATTGATTTTATATTTCGATTCCTTGTACCCATTTTGAAAGCGTGACCATCGCTGTGATCCGTAGAAAAACGTGAAAACAAATCGGTCGAAACCACGTGCAGTGGTGAGAAAACCGGGTATGTGTATACACATACCTGAGAAAACACATACTTATTTTGACAGTTGGGTGGCAACTAGTAAAATAACTATTAACATTAATCAGCAAGAGATCGCAGAAATGACCACGTAGAGATATCATCACTTACCCTATTTCAAATATTTTCCAGCTGAAAATTGTCCCCCACACGTCTTTTTTTAGTTTATTTGTATTGTTTTCCTGGAGCTGAAGTGCATCTCACAGAATATCCATCCAACTTCCGTTGTTTTCACTTTCGTTACAGTGTTTTTTTATGGCAATATCGGGGCCGATATTCGGCCCCATTCCCCTAAAAAAAGAGTATATATTTTTCCCCCATTTTGTAGAAAAAATCCCCTCCAAAAGTAATTTTTTTTTTTTAAATAACTTTCTTATGATAAATATACAGGGCTCAACATTTATGGTTGTCCTATTGCCCCTGGAAGTTAAAGTTGGGTCTGTGCAAGTTATTTTATAATCTAGTTGTCCGCCCGGAAAAGTGCAAAAAAGAACAAAGAGCATTTAATTTAGACTTTAATTGCTGTAATCATTTTGTTAAATGTTCAAAAATAAAAAAAGGTTTTGTGGTGTATCATTTTGGTTTATCAAACAATATGAGGTTTACAGTTGATGTGATATTTCATGTTTGGGCAAGTTGCTTTACGTTCAGTGCAAGTAGATTTTGGAAGTACTGGCCCGGTAGGGCAAGTTGGTTTTTCGGTTAATGTTGAGCGCTGATTTATCTCAAATTTATTTCATAAACAACTAATAAAGCATATGACTATAATTAATATGATTTTGAATTATTATAAAGAGTTACATTAAGTTAGTTTTTCCCAAATCTGTTAATTTAACATGAATTGCATTTTTTTCCCAAAATGGCCAGGGAAAGGCCTGATGTATCTAGGTATATTGTGTCAATATTCGTTGATAAAAACATTCCAATTTGCTCAATTTTATTGATAAAAAATGCTTACATTTTCCATTTTATCGATTTAATAAATCCCAATTAAACTCAAAATGGCAAGGAAAACTAAGACTGTGCATGAAGGCTGAACTGTCTGAAACTAATGTTGAAAAAATAATTGGTATATATTTAAGAAATAGGACAAAGACATTCAGCTTTGAATATTACATTCATGCATACATGTGTATTCATATAATAAATATCATTACATATAAAAGAGTAATTTTTAATATTCCCCTTTTCCTAAAAAACGACGCGTTTTTCCCCTTTGGACGGGCCCCGCCACCATTCCCCTATAGGTGAAAAAAAACACTGCGTTATTAAAAACTGTTTAAAAGAATTATTTCTACATTTAGATTGTTAAAGCGATGTATTATTATATATTATCAATAGAATAGTATACCGTGATTAGTGTTTTTCCCAGGAGGGCAAAGGGGCATGGCCCGTAACTTTCAAAAAGGGCATTTTAGCGTGCAGTTTAGGCAAAAAAGGGCAAAAACGTTCCCTGAATACCTGAATTACGGGGAAACATGTAATCACATCAGAAGCAGTTGTGGAAAAAATAACATATAAACAAGCACATTTAATGGTAATCAGAGCTCTAGATAAGGGCCGTACAGCCGTAAATACGGCTTTTTAATGAAGGTTTACGCATTTATTTTTATAAACTGGCCGTACAATTACGACTTCAATATCCCTTTTACGCATTTACGAAAAACATCTGGCCGTATCGAAACGTCCGCGTCAGCGCGGCGAGATTGGTTGGTCTGAAACCTAACGGCGCTTTTCGTTAATTAAAATTACAGAAAAGTTTGAGACTGGGCTTTAATATGTATGTCTATTCCGTCGCGTCATTTTCGATACCCGTAAACCCGTCAAAAACAATATGACTATCACGCCTTTATAATGTCTCCTTTTGATGTTTCTGTGCTAGTAATTAGTCAATCATCTGATCACACGTCTTCCGATCTAAGTGTGTTTGATAATTGTTAAATTGGTCCCGAAATTATTTTAATTGGCAAATCAATGCATCATACCTCTGCCAAACTAATTAATCGTAATACTTTACGTTTGTAACACAATGAATCATAACGTTTCCGTTAATTAATTGCAATTAAAATCAAACGGATAATTGAGCAAACATCAAATTTGTAATAATTGAATAATCTTAATTTCCCATTTATGATAAACAAGTACTAAATTAAAATTGCAATTTATAATAAAATTTGTATTAAAAATCTTAATTTTCTATATATGTTAAACAAATACTATTCGGAGCGAAAGAATCATTTACAAAAGGCTTATATTACATAATAATTAAATAAGGGCGAAACAACCCACTTGTAAGGGCGAAACGACCCTGGGCGAAACGACCCGGGGTGACCGAGGGCGAACGGGATTAAGGGAGAAACGACCCGAGACCCTATGCGCAAAGGGGGGCCAGCTAAGCCGCTTTCTGTTCAAAAATACACTTTATTAGGCTACATAAGGTCGTCTAACCATCATGAAATCCAATGTGTTAGCGCAGAAAATGACATTGTCGCCCCGATATTGGACAATTTAATTGCATTGGTGGCAAAAAAAGGAAGAAAGCATGATGGGAACCGTATCCGAACCAAAACTGTTGAGGATTGGAAAACAAAATATGATTGGCTCGTAACAGAAAAAATTGAAGGCGTTTTACGGCTAAATTGTAAAATTTGCCGCAGTGCTGCTAAGCCTTGTAAATTGAGCACAGTGTGGGCCTATAAAGGTTTGTATTATACAGACTTTTCATAAACAAACAGTAGTGTACTTAAAGTACAGATGCACTTGATGTTCTTCTTAAAATCAGTATGCTTGGACCACAGCTGCAGCAGTTTGATCCAGTGCCAGCAGTGAAAAAATGGTTAAGTGACAAGAAAAGGAGAAAGAAAAGACTTCGTGAAGCATATAAACCAAGGAAAAAGGCTAAAACATGTTAATATCAGATTGACTGTATTAGTATTACAGACAGTTGAAGTGTTTGCTTAAGCTTTTCTGACAGTGATATTAGTGTTCTAGTACTTAGTTTACATGTTGGCTTGTGTTTTTGTCAATAAAAATGAAGAAATAGTATTTAGTTATGAGTATTAATGTGTTTTGTATTTGCATCATAATTAAAAAAGCTAAATATGTTTATTATAATTGTTGCAAATGTTTCTGAAAAGTCAGTTATACACCCTTCAATATCCAAGAACACAGGTAGTACAGTACTACCTGTATTTTTGGATATGGTAGTACAGGTACTAATTGATTTTCAGCGTTACTCCTTTTCTTTCTGTCACTGGCAGTACCGGTACTAATTTAAAAAATCCTTATCTAGAGCTCTGGGTAATTGATGTATTTAACTTACTATGATTTATGTTAATATATTTACCTTGCAATGTACATTTAAGTTCCATGCTGTTTCAATAAACTGTACAGCACGACAGTGAAGACACACATAATAAAGCAATATATGCATATGAATCTGATTATACCCAGACCCACTAACATATAAATGAAACCATGTTTGTCTTATCCCATTTTTAACCAGGTTTTTTAACCAGGTTTTCCGAAGGAAAAAACTGGTTATTAGATTGGCGAATGCGGGCGGGCTGGCTGGCTGGCGGGCTGGCGGAATAAGCTTGTCCGGGCCATAACTATGTCGTTCATTGTCAGATTTTAAAATCATTTGGCACATTTGTTCACCATCATTGGACGGTGTGTCGCGCAAAATAATTACGTCGATATCTCCAAGGTCAAGGTCACACTTTGAGTTCAAAGGTCAAAAATGGCCATAAATGAGCTTGTCCGAGCCATAACTATGTCGTTCATCGTCAGATTTTAAAATCATTTGGCACATTTGTTCACCATCATTGGACGGTGTGTCGCGCGAAATAATTACGTCGATATCTCCAAGGTCAAGGTCACACTTTGAGTTCAAAGGTCAAAAATGGCCATAAATGAGCTTGTCCTGGCCATAACTATGTCATTCATTGTGAGATTTTAAAATCATTTGGCACATTTGTTCACCATCATGGGACGGTGTGTCCCACGAAAGAATCACGTCAATATCTCCAATGTCAAGGTCGCCACGACTAAAAATAGATTTAAAAAAAAACAAAAAAACTTACAAAGGGGGTTAATTTTTTTTGGTCATTTCAAAAGTTCAGTTTGAGTTTTCTCCCTTTATCAGATTTTTTTTTCACAATGAAAACCTGGTTTTGTGACAATTTTGTCCCTTGTCTTACAATAATCTTGCCAGATGTTTTAAATAACATTGCGAGTAAATTGATCGCTAACAATATGCAAACACTCGTTTCCGTGACATACATCCACCGAGAAGATTACAAATAAATGAATAATGTTGTTGCTATCTAAAATGTTTTTATTCATCGTTGATTATCACAGACATTTCATTAATTCCTTCTTAATGTTTAACCTCCATCGTTAATTCGATCGTTTACGACGTTATTTGCCATTTTTGCTGAGTCACAATTTAATTCTGTATAGTCCGCCATGTTGTTAAAATGTTAAATGATGTAAGCGACAGGTGCGCATAGCAACGTTAAATCGTATACGCGATTCGCATTTTGTTAAATTAGTATATATGTTTTGATATAACTGAATAATGCATGCAATGCACAATTGCCAAGAGAATTAAATCAAGTTTTTCATTAAAAGTCTCCGAAGTAACGATTTTATCGTGAAGGAGTACACATTGCCGACCGAAAAGTGCGCTTGGTATAACATAGCCTCTGGCATTATCGATTGATACTGACACGGGGTTATTCACGCATGACTAATTCACAGCTTTGGAGCAGTCAGTAAGACCTACCTATAAATCGAACATAGATTAAATCTGCTCAATTAATATAGTCGATTAGACGTTGACGTCTCTCGAGTAAATCAAGCACAGTCGGAGCGTCACAGACAATCAAGGAAGCTGATTTTGCGGAGCAAGTTAGATCGTAAGGCAATAAAGATGTTATCGATAAGGGCGCGTGGCGAAATTTGCCTTTGAAAAGTAGGGCGCGTGGCGAAATTTGCCATTGAAAAGGGCAGAGTGGCGATCCTGGGAGGGCAGCGTGGCTTTTCGCCACGCTAAAATGGCCTGGGAAAAACACTAGTGATGAATTAAACGGAGTTACGTTTTGATCTTTCTGTCAGTCTTGAAGCGTACTATTTTATGCACAATAATATAAGTACAGTGATTCGACAACGATTGTAAACATTGGTGAAATGCTTCTTACATAGTTATTCTTTGAGTGTTTATGAGGTCTGATCGTGCAGTTTGCAAACATCAACAGAAAGATTACAATCCAATGCATTTGTCATCGTCAACCGTTTGGAATGTCAATTAGGCGATGAGTGAGTTTTTAGCATGTTTCTTTCTATTTTATTAATTTAACAATGGCTGCCCCCATGGTGATGAAATAACATGTGTTCGAGTTTTGATATTTCTAGATACAGTCCACTCTCGTTATGTCGAAGTCGGCAGGAACAAGAAAAAATATCGAGATAACGACAGTTCGAGATATCCGATAAGCCGTTTTCAAAGAAAAAAATGAGACGAAAATTTACCTTGTTTTTAACATCTAAATACCTGCTAAGTGGTCTAACTAAAGCCGTCACCGTGTGGCATAATACTCTCTACCTGATATATACGCATTTTTTACGAGGCACGATTAATTTTGCTATTTAAATGCTTAAAATGACGTTTTACGTATAACAGAATTGCATGAACACATGCGGTTATAATTTGTCTTAACTGTCGAGTAAACATCCGGTAATGTTGCTATTTAAAGCTATGATGCAATTGACGTTCAATCAAGACGAGGGTTTTCCATCTGAACATGCTTAAATCACGTTCCGGAATACTGAACTGTACATGTACATTTTGTAGTTTGAAATGCTAATGATAATGACTTTGGAGTTCAAAGATAGAACAACATTCTGCAAATTTGCGACGGTTTATATACGCAAAAATATAACAATACATTTTGGAATGTCGTTTGTAAAAACAAGAAGTATTTCGGCCTTTCGGCAGGCTGTGTATTAATTGCAGTTAATTGATGTTAAAGTGACAGTTAAAGTCACAGCCCTTACTCAAGTATTAATGGCTAACGACATTGCACACGTGTGATCATTGATGCAATTAACGGATCAATTTCTTACCGCACAGTATCGGGAGCAGACGGGCGAAGCGGGACGGTGAAGTATCAAAAAAAATTTTTTCACCTTTTGCCGACACTGGAACAGTTATTCGCACTTCGAGATAAACCACAGTAAATACATGTCAAATCGGGACTCGGGACAAAATTTTATATCGAGATATCAAATTATTCGACATAACGAAAATCGAGATATGCGATGTTTATTTATATAGATAAAGAAGGAAAAAAGTTGGGACATTGAGCTTACTTCGACATATCGAGAATATCAAGATATCCGATGTCGAGATAACGAGAGTGGACTGTATGTAAACTTTTTTTACTGTTTAAGCGTAACTTGCCCTCATCAATGTCGATATTATTCACTAGTTATATAATTTTCCGCCGAAATACGTGGAATAAACATGATTCAGATTTTAGAAAATAATGTATATTTTAGTGTTAAAATCGCTTTGTATTTTGATTGATTTTGTGGATGTTATGATATCTTGATGTACAAAATTGGTAGCAGTTTGAAGGAAAAACATTCTTTAAAGCATATATGTATACATTTTCAATGTGGCACTCTTCCTTTAGTCAAATTTGAGTTTAATGCAAGGGGTTCCACATTTTTCAAAATGAAGCCTCTACATGAACCTTAAGTCAATATTTGTTGGTTTATAGACATACACATGTACAACAATGTATTGTTTAGCAATATAAATTGATAAAACTAAATAAGTTTTTTTAACTGAATATTTTTTCAATTAACTGAAAGTGTTCAATTTTTGTCTGGAAATCATTTACCAATAAATCTTTAGTCACTTATTTAATTATACTCAAACTTGGTTATTTCATTGAGTAATTATGCACCATATTGAGAAAGATCTCCATATGTTATTCCCTTTTGTTCAAATACGGCAATATCTACACAAATTGGTCAGTAGACCTGCTATGCCTGTTTTCTCAACACCAACATTAAATCCAGATTTGTCCAGATTTTCAGTTTTATCACTATACAATCAAATTTCGAATAATGACTGATCTTAAAGACGATAATGTTTAAGATACAGCATGTTTGATTCTGATTCACGCACTAAATTATTAAGACCGTGAGTGTTAATAAGGAACTACCAACCTTTGAACTGAAATTAAAAGATCTCAATGTTCTTTACAATTTAGTTGTTATACAAAAATCAATACACCCAAATTTTTCAATGCTTAAGACATGACATATATGCAGGCTATTTCCCAAGCGTTTTTTCGCAGAGGCATTGGTGTGCCTTAACTTTAAAATAAGTACTGCAGCAACGCTTGATTCTCACTCATTGTTATACAGCGCTTCAATTTTTCACTTCGCTTCAAGCTTGATCCGAATGAAACAGGCATTCTGCTAACGACCAATCAAATCACTAAAGGGCTTATTAGCTCTTAAGGTATACAAGATGCTTACACAGTGTGTTTTTTCGTTCAAATTTGGGGCAGGTATATGGCTCCATTCCCATGCAGAAAGTTAAAATAGACTCGCAAAAGGAGGGATTTTCAGCACCAACACCCTTACTCACTGCCTTGCCGCTGTGCCTGGAAAAAATCCTAGGGAAAAGCCTGATATGTGCAGCATAATGTTGGTGTTTTCATTGGGACAAAGGATCAACACAAATACATCAGGGCTGTTCATTTGTAGCCTTAATTTGTTAACACCGTGTTGACATTAAAATTTGGAATTGCGTGTTTTGATTACAAATTTAATCATGCTCATTTGAGAATTCAACAAAACATTGAATAGGGACCAACACCACTAGATTTTGTATGCATCCTCTTGGACACTTATATTTCAGTACAGTATTTTCCGATTTAAATGCATAAGAGACGTGCAACACATGCCTAGATAATCTCTGAAAATGTTTCACATTTTTATCATCTTTCCTTTCTTAAACGCTTTTCTGATGAAAGCAAAGAACAAATCAATACTATCATAAAGGTTTGCTGCAATTACTTCCCCTGATGATTAAGAATCAATCACTTGATTGTTGATGAAAAATTAAACTATTCTTATGCGAATAAGTAATGTTTGATGTGAATTCGGAATTTTGAAGCTTGAAATGGATAAAAATGCTCTGATTGGGAATGGTGCCGTTTTCCATTACCAACTTTGTATAGCCAAAAACAGAGTTGTAAATACACTGCATCATGTGTGGTTTTAAAAATAACAAAGTTGTGTCAATCATTATGGAATGGTTTGATGTCGTTGGATGTTATTAATTTAGATTACAAATATTATAAAATTGATAATGATTTAGTGCTTTTTAAACATTTTAATTGCTCAGGTTCAAATCATAGAGCTGGATAGAGTGATGTAATATCATTTTGCATCCTTAAAAAATGAAGTTTTTTTTAACTTTCATTTGGGAAATCGAAGCCATCATTTGCAAGAAGTAATACTTTTTGAGATTGGAAATACAGGGCACCACACTTTACACAAAAAACACGACAAAAGCGTACATTTGTATGAATGTCACAGATAATTAAAAGTCTCTTATTTCATTTCAGAGCTGATAAGATGCAGCCATATCGTCTGGTTGCCACAGCAACTGTTCTGACAGCAATGCTTGGCATTACAGGTGAAATATAGTTTATGCTGATATTCAGTTTTCATGCTGCCTATGTAATGTTTTGTTATATTGATGAAATGCTTGTTTAGTAATATACATGTAATACTATCTGGGGCATTCAGATGATTTCAATTAAGATTTGAATCTTATCAAATAACTTGATTGTATGTTTTTATGTAGCACTGATAATAAAATAGTACATTTTATTCATTATTTAATATAAACAGTATTTTATTATTTTTAACTAAATTGTGTTATCAGTACATTCAATTGACATTTTCTAATGTATAATCCATAAATGCATCAGTCTACACAAAATTGAGGGTACTATACATCACCTCTTAAGTGAACTTCTCAACTCAAATGTTTGAGTTTTACATTTGATGTCATAAGCATATGAAATGAATTATAAATAAGCCTTGTTCTGGAAAAATGGGGTTGAATGCATGTGCATAAGGTGCAGTCTGCACGGGCTTATCAGGGACAACACTTTCTTCCTAGACTGGATTTTTGTTTTGAAGAGACTTTCTAATAAAACGTTGTGTTGTTTCTGATTAGCATGTGCGTAATGCAAAGGCAAATCTGGGACAACATTTAAGACACATGCAATCATGCATAAAACCCGTTTTCCGATAGCAAGGCTCAAATGTTTTTCAATTTATTGTATCTACAGTGGCCCACTTAGCAGTGATGTCTATAGATCTGGGAAGCGAGTTTATCAAAATAGCCCTGGTCAAGGTAAAGTTAACTGGCAAATACATAATGAAAAAAGTTAGGACAGTTCATAGTATCTTTAACATCATTAAAGAGTACTTGGTTAGTTCTAGAAAATGTTGTAAATTAGGCATTCTTAGGTAAATACCGTAGGTTTCCACGTATTGCGCGCACCCGAGTATAGCGCGCAGGCTGTTTTTTAAATGCAAAAAATTGAGAAAAAAAATGTCAAGACAATAAAACACCAAATCGGACCGAAAATGGCCGCCATTTTACTATTACACAGTCCAATAATCCAGGGCATTGGAAAGCTTAATTAAGCATTCAAAATAGGAAGCGTCATTATGATTAGGAGCAGGGGTTGCATAGCACTATACTTTTCTGACAATTTTGTAATTTTCTAGCAAAAGATAAACAGTCCACGTGCATTTCGTGAAAAACGTGAGAAAACAGGGGTTCTGAAATATGCTGTCCGAGTTGTCCGAGTCGTCAATTTACCCTTCCGGGCAAGCAGTTTTTGAAAGCTGGCTTGTCCGGGGACAAGTAAAATTTCCGTGGTAAAATTTGTTTCGAGAACAAAACTTCAATATTTTTCGAAAATAAAAAACAAAGTTTATATAAATAGCTTATGATTAATCTGCGGACCAGCACACTTTTTTAACTGGAGGTATGTTATTTTCCGATAATAATTATTTAATGTGGTAAACCAGTCCACGAGTATATATAGCAACAGCCAATCACGCATAAGAAAACAATTTTAATCAGGGACCTATGTCCCTGTTTTAATAGAGAAACCAGCACACATGTGTATAGCCAATCACGCATAAGAATTTTAAGATAACACTTTTCGTACATTGCAAATGGCCGCATACATGTTCTTACGACCTGCATTTGATTTTTATATAATAAAACCACTTCAACGTCTAGCCATGACGCTAATCAGACCAATGATAAAATCAGTTCGGCGTCGGAAAAGAAGAGAAAAGCCAAGTATGAATATGATAAACACACGACGCCAAGCGGAAACGAGAATTTTTTGAGTCTTGGCAAATTGAAATTCCTTGGCTTGAAACGTTGCCAATGGGTGTAAATGTTAACTTCGTAAGGAGTTTCCTTTATTAGCGGATAATTATATGCTTATAATAAAAGGAGATTATTTTATTTCAAGTGAATTGTCTAGTCATGTTGAGATTATTAAATATCCAAGATGGTATCATGTTAGTCGAACTTGTTGACGCTCTCAAATATTAAGCTACTTTTTATATTGGTAATATTTGGAGTTCCAAAGAATTTAGCCCACATAAAAAGTATCTCTAAATTCTTTGCGCGTCTTATAAATAAGACTAGTATCATGTGTGACTTAAATGTGATCTTATTATATGCACATCTTGCTTGTATTTTTTGTTCAATTTTCTAGTTAACTATGTTTATAATTTAAAATAGAAGTTAACAAAAGTGTATGCTTGTATTATTTGCTTAATTAGTAATGACCTTTTCCTTTATCTATCTTAAAGGTACGGACAAGTACTTCTTTGGTACGGACAAGTGAATATGTGGGTCCAACTTGTCCGTGGACAATTAGACTCTTAAAATATTATAGAACCCCTGGAGAAAATAAGAATTAGTGTACATCGTGTGATTTTTCCTCGGGGAAAGCGTGGGCATTACCGGTAAATTTGAATTACGCATAGAAGACAGGGATACAATTGTTGAGGTATGCGGGCGAAGGACTATATTTTTTGACAATTGTTAAGACTATTCTCTCGAGAATATGAATGGCCCTGAGAAGGGCCGTTGTTGTCTTTGTCGTTCTTCTGCGGTCGTTTAGAGCGGTCTTCCGTCGATGTCAGATGCGTCGAAACCTTCAAATTCTTCTTCGTCGCTGTCGCTCTCAAATAACTTCTCTATCTGTTCGTCTGTTTGAAACACCACAGTTGAATGTTGAATATTTATACACACAAAATGCAATTGCATATTGTCACAAGTCGTGGCACATATTACTCAATATCATCTGCCAATTACGAAGTGCAAAATGATCGCCTTTCACACCTACCGTTACCCGTAAAAAGGCCTCGTTCGCATCTACCTTTGCCTGCTTTCGACAACAATCCCCATTGGAATTCATCAAAAAGGAAGTGTTAAAACACAAACAAAGAAATGTCCGCAAGTTTATTCAAACAAATTTATTTTGACAAAACTTCTTCTACCGCGTTCATACCTACCAGTAGCGACTTCTGGTTGTTTCGACAATGGCCCCTCAGTCAGTACGATTATAGGGTGGTGGTTTTCTGGAAAAAAAACATGGCGGCCATTTTGATTATTTACGATTACACAACATATTTTTACCAATTTAGCAGCCAGGATAGCGTTGTATCAATGTTTAACGCGCATCAGCTTTTTAATTTGATTTTTGGAGGTAAAAAACTGCGCGCTATACGTGGAAACCTACGGTATATACAAAGGCAGCTTACATTTTTCACATTTATAGATAGCATTTATTGTTTTATAACTGGACATAATTGTGAGTGATAGACTATTTATAGTCATGTATTTATTGTTTCTAAATTGTACCGAGTTAAATGAGGTGGTATGCAAACTTAAACATACCAGCGCTCACACTAACGGGAACGCTAACAGAATTAATACAGATGATTGTTGTTTGCTGGTAGTGTGATATTCTCATCGTCAGAAAGGGCAACAATTAATAATAATTAAAGTAACATTACTACTCAAAATCAACGAAAATTTCGTACAATTGTTCGTTAAATAAACTGAACCAATTAAAAATCAGTGTTCCTTATGGCAATTGCCGAAATTTCAACGCCTGATGTGGTCTGGTAAAATAGATGTTTGTAGATACAAATTGATCGTTTTTATTATTGTTTTGCATATCTATTCATACAACACATGAACACTAAAATGGTGTTTGTGTGTTGTATGAATAGATATATTCGCGGGAATTAATTGTGGCCACAAAAAAATAAACGAGCATTTTGTATCCACAAAAATCTATGTAATCATACCACATCTAGCGTTCAAATTTTGGCTATTGCTATAAGGAACACTAATTGTTAAGGTGTTCACTTTATTTAACGAAATACTTTACAAAATTTTCGTTGATTTTGAGCGTTATAGAGACTTTAATAACACTAAGAACCTACACACCTATAACAAACACTTAAGTTTCTTGTAATGTTGACTGAATCTACTGTTATTGATGATGTGACTCATATAGCAATTTGCCTTACTGTTAATGTTTCTGTCACACATCATGTTGTGTATCATATGATTTTCTATTCTAATTTTTGTGTTACATGTGAACCATTTCTAAACAGTTACATGTAGTGATATCAGAATTTATCTCGCACATATTATTTTTTCACTTCTGAAAATTATATTGCAGAGTCATGGTTTTGAATTCCTTGAAATATGTTTGTGTCTAATATACGTAAATAAATAAACCATTTTCATTTCAGCCTGGAATTCCAATGGAAATAATTACCAATGAGTAAGAGACATTGTTTTATCTTGTGACATAATTTCACTCTGTCCAGCATTTAAACAGACCTGAAAGAAGAGTATTATTAAATGTAAATCTCTTTGTTAATAAATATCATGCTCAGATCTTGTCTGTTAGATTTATAGTTTTTAGGATGTCTGGAAAGTATGACTAAGCATGATACAAAATTAGATATTCAAAGGACGAAAGCAGAAGCAAAGATTTAAAGTAGTTTAAAGTCTGTGATTTTAAGAATGCCTGTGAATCTAAAGCATGAACGGTAACCATTTTACCAAAGACTCCATGCTATAACAATGCATCCTTGCTATAAAATGCATTTATTGTTCAGTGATTCAGCCCGTAAGACTGCCAACATTGTATGTCTTCGCAACGGGGACAGGATGTTTGGAAATCCTGCTGAACATTGTGTAAGTTGTCAGTTTTTGGTTGTATAAAAACACAGTCTTATTCTTTGACAAGCATGTTTGTTCTGTTTTCTTTGTTAACCCTTTTCCACTCAGTGAAAATGGCTATGTGCAAACAGCATAAAACCAGGAGAGCCTGCCAGTCACTCGCAGTCTGTTCAGGTTTTATGCTGTTTGCTGCTATTCAGTATCTGAGGGTTGGAACTTGGAAATGAAGCCTTAAAAACTTGAATCTAGTAAGAAAGGTCTTTAATTAAATTTAACACTGAAAGGGACTACAAATGCGTCAAAATACGTTTCTAAGTGGTAAAGGGTTAATCAGGATACATTTTTGGGGAGTTTTACATAAAAATATACTATATTGTAAAAAACAACCCGAACAACTCAGTCTAATACAAATATGAGTGGCTATCAGCTTGTTATGTTTTATATTTGTAAAGTAGTTTTCAGACAATAAAGCAGTTCAACAAATATTTATTTAACATTAATTTAAACAATAGATCTAGGATAAACATTCCACGAACAAAATATTTGTTATTTCAATGCATTTTCATATTCTATGTGCAATAATGTCTTTTTTTGTATGTGTATACTATGTTAAGCAAACATTGTATAAACATTTTAGGTTAAGCTCTAACAGGATGTAAAGTGAACAGAACTAATAGAACAAGTGGAGATATTCCACCTTCCATTTCAACAAAAAGCAAAATACTTATTTATTCATAGTAATTGTTTTGTCCTTAGGCGAGCAAATACCCGAGCAATGCCTTCTGGTACCTGACCCAGATTGTGGGCAAGATGCATGATGACCCTGCTGTGACCCAGTACCAGAAACGGTTCCCGTACTACCAGCTTGTCAAGGATAAGGAAAGGGGAACAACACTCTTCAAAATTAATGAGTGAGTACATTACTGGTTCCCGTACTGTGGGCTTGTCAAGGGCAAGGAGAAGAGAACCACACTCTTCAAAATTAAAACTATTGATATGATAAATTTCCTTACCAAGTTATCAATTATTCGCATTCTGAAAACAATAAATCAAATCAAGATAGCGCTACTTAGCTGCTTGTGTATAGGCGCTTTCAGTTAGAATGTTTGCAAAACATGAACAGTAAAATTATGCAGTGCATCTCAGATTACAATTTATTATAAACATACGAAATATGTACATGGAATAATGTCCTTAATTGATAGAAAAATATTTTACAAATGGATACACCACTTGATGCAACAACAAAAAGGTAGTTAATGAGTCTGTTTGAACTCTCCAAACCATGCTTATATACATGTGTTATGCATATACATTCACATGAATGACAAGTTCTATGAAGACCGGTTAATCCTGCAAACCAGGAAGTAATGGATCTGGGGTTTAGATAAATTTTAGGAAATAATTAATAAATAATAAAAAATAAATATAAAAGAAAGTTGTGTAGTTAAAAAGCTCTAATTTAATGTATGTTTTGATTAAAAACATGTTGAAAGTATTTTGTTTTAACTACATGCCTTAGGGGGCGAACCAAACCTCTTCTGTGCTGCCTTGCAACTGTTCCTGTAAAAACATGAAGAAAGACCTGCTTATTGCTATCTAGTTTCACCCCATAATATAGGAAGATCTTTAATATTATTGTTCCACTGTTAATCGTAATGATATCTGGTTTCAAGTATTAGATAGATGGAGTCACAAAGACCTTGAATCCTTTAATTTTCCTGTATCTTATTAGAACAATCATGTCTTTTTATGTGACTCATCACAATTTTTTAACTTGTTTAGAAAGTATTCTATATTATTAGGCTGTTTGTTCTATCAATAACTAAAAAGAATAAAAAGGATTCTTTGCAAAAATATTTCGGAATAATGTTTATTTGTTTAAGTTTGTTGCCTGAAACATTAATAAGTACCTAGTACCAACCTAGACTTTCAAAACTAGGTACTAGTAGTTACGTAGATGATATAAACTTTCAACCTGTTGATTATGCTCCCCCAAACTTTATTTTGGGGAGAGCATATAGTCGCCCCTGCGTCTGTCGGTGTGTGCGTCTGTCTGTGCAAACATTTTGTCTGGGCAATTTCTCAGCAACTAATGACCGGAATTCAATGAAACTTTATGGGAAGCTTCACTATGAAGAGGAGATGTGCATATTATCAGCTGGTTCTGGTCCGATGATTTTTCACAGAGTTATGGCCCTTTGAAATTTTCTATAAAAAATTCTTGTCCCCCAAAAACTGTGCCCTCAAGACGTTTCCTTTTATCTGAATATATAGTGCAATATTGTGACAAAAAAAACCTTTGGGGAGCATCACCCGACGGTTTCTTGTTTTAACTGTTTGCATTAAAAGCCCAATGACTATTGAAACACTCTTTAGTCCATTTCCTTGGTACAACCAGAACTTATAGGGAGGTCTTAAGAACTCTTATCACATCTGGGCCTCACATTTGCTAGATGTCAAGCTGAGCCATTACTTCACTGCAACATCAACAACGTTGATGTGTTGAGCCTTGTTCTGGGAAAACTGGGCTTAATGCATATGCATGAAATGTCATCCCTGATTAGCCTGTGCAGTGTGCCATTCTGCTTTTATGGATGTTTTCATTTAAGGGAAGTCTTTTCTAAAATAAAATCAATCGTAGTCTGACAGTGTTGTCCTTGACCAGGCTAATCTGGAATGATATGCATTCAGCAAGTCTCAAACATTGATCTTTCACTTAACCCTGTCCCTCTCAGAAGCAAAGTGAAAATGCTATGTGCAAACAGCATAAAACCAGAACAGCCTTTGAGTAAGTGACAGTATGTTTAGGTTTTATGCTGTTTGCTGCTCATCAGTATTTAAGGGTTGGAACTGAAACCTTTGAAACTTGGATCTAGTAAGAAAGGCCTTGAATAAAATGTAACTTTCTAAGGGACTACAAACACTTCAAAATACGTATCTAAGTGGTAAAGTGTTTAATATTGATGGGTACAATTAATTTCCCAGTGAGACCCAGTACAGTCCCGAGGAGTTGCTTGCCATGATACTTGAGAAGGCGAGGCAGTATGCAGAGACGTTTGCAGATCAGCCCATCAAGGACGTGGTGATCACGGTCCCCTCATACTTCAACCAGGCAGAGAGACGGGCTGTGTTGATGGCTGCAGAGTTGGGTGGGCTCAATGTCCTGCAGCTTATTGGCGATAATGCAGCCGGTAGGTAACGTTAGGGGAGATTTTGCACTGGGAAAACTGGGCTTAGTGCATGTGCATAAAATGTTGCCCAGAGAAGCCTGTGCAGTCCACACAGGATAATCAGAAACGACACTTTCTGCCTCAACTGGATTTTTGCTAGGAATGTAATCATATCAAAAAGAGGGCATGGTTGGGATCGAAGGGGGCAGGGTTGGACCTTTGGGAGGCAGGGTGCTCTGCCCTTTTGTTTAGGCTCACCCGGTAGCGAGAACACTGTCATAAAATTATGTCATACACAATGTGAAGTATGAAACATGCAATGCACTCTTCTCATGTTTGAGGTAAAACAAAATGTTGTCCCATGAATGAAGCTTGCAGTTTTAATAGTGTACAATTGTAAGATAATAATGTAATACTGTCGCGTTTCTATCATTTTGAAACTACATTTGGAATCATGAACTGTTTTAACATAAATGCTTGCAACACTAAATCACTGATATTATTATTGTTATCATTTGTTGTTTAGATGTGTTATTTTCTTTTATTTTTATTTCACAGTGGCTCTGAACTACGGTGTGTTCCGTCGCAAACAGTTCAGCAATGTCACACAACACATAATGTTTTATGATATGGGTGCCTCCAGCACAACTGCAACAATTGTTGGTGAGTGCTCCTAGTTGTCAACTGTGTGCTCTATGAGTCTAATTTATTTAAGATTGTTTGAATAGAAAGCCTTCGGCTTTAAGAGATATTTGTGTCAATCGAGTTACATCATTTGTAGTAAATGAAATGTAGGACATATTTTTTTATCCTTTAGACATGTTGTTGTGTTATACAATGGAAACTAACTACATCACATGGATTGTAATTCAGCCTACCAGGTTGTGAAAATGAAGGAAGGATCGAGAGTGGTTGAAAACCCACAGCTGACAATTAAGGGAGTAGGGTAAGTGGTTTTCAGCAATTCTGTTATGGAGGTGCATATTTCTTATGTAGTTAGATTGGGAAATATTTGATTCACAATTGGTGTCTGTCTGTCCTTAGAAACATATGGGCTGTGCTCTTTGAAAAAGGGGTTTAATGCATGTACGAAAAGTGTCCTCCCTGATTAGCCTGTGGGACAACACTTTACGCACATGAATTAAATCCCTTTTTCACAGAGCACGGCCAATAAATGTATATATCAGATAAAGTACTTCCATTTTTTGCAGCTTAGTCAAAGTTGGATGAACTGTCTCTTATGATATAAAATTTTCCATGTGTAGTTTGTATTATTTGTCATTTAAAATTTCTTTATCATTTATTAACTTTGTATTCTTATAACTTTACAATTTGCTGAATGAATATTATGTAATGCATCCTCACTGGTATATTATTGCTGTGATAAAATCTAGTTTATAATACCTCTTGTTACAAAGTCAAGGGGGTTATTTTAAAATAACCATAGACTTTCATCTGTCTGTCAATCCCTCTATCCATCTGTTGACACAAATCTGTGAAGAGGCATTCTTCTATACAACATTGAAATAAGAAGGCATTACCCATTGTCCCTTATGATGAGAAGTTGTACATGTTTGATTTTTTATGTCTTTTGTTTAAAGTTCGGAATATGATTCCCATTTTGCATTATAACTTTTATAACATTTATATTGCTTTTATAGACTTTATCCGCGAAACTATGTGTTTGCTATTGACAAATTGAACCAAAACGGCAACTTAGACTGACATAATTGACATTTTGCTGTTTACCCCGTGCACAGCTTTGACAAGGAGTTGGGAGGTCTGGAGATTTCCATGCGTCTACGTGACCATCTTGCCAAGTACTTCAACAAGAACAAGAAGACCAAGGCGGACCTGTACACCAACCATCGCGCCATGACCAAGCTTCTACGTGAGGCAGAGCACGTCAAGAAAATCCTAAGCGCTAATGTGGACCACATGGCTCAAGTAAGCCACGGGTTTTCCTTGCACTTGATTTTTTATGTGACTTCCTAGAATTCTATTTTTTGAAACTAGTGACAAAAATACCATAAAAGCAGAATGTATTGTCCCTGCGTTTGCAGTCTTCAGAGGCTAAGCTTGGATGACACTTTACACAAAGTCATTAAGCCAAGTTTTCTCAGAACTAGTCTAAACTTATAAACAAGACTGAGAAGGGCAAGAAATGTTCCTTGTAATTTGGAAAAATGCATCAAATGAAAGAAATTTTTGGTGGTAAAGGTAAAGGCTGCTTAAGAATAAATGCTTTCCAATACTTCCAATTTTTTGTAACTCCATTTTGTAAGTGCTCTATTATCTTTTTATGTTTGTAGAAAAGTTAGAAAAATTATGTTGAAATAAATCAATCTTTTTTTTATCATGGCCAATAAATCACATTCATGGGTTTAATGGCCTTTACATCAGAGAATAGCTTCATATTATTATTGTTTCTTTCAAATAAATGAAGATAAACGGTATTTAAGTACTTTGTTAGTAATGAGCTTCAATCTGGAAAAATGATGTTAATGTCAGGTGTGTACAGTATCATCTTAGGTTAGCTTTTATGAAACTTTTTGTTTAAAGGAAGTTTCTTAGCGAACTATACAGGCTAATCTGGGATGACACTTTAATGCACAAGCATTAAGCCCAATTTTCCCATAACGAGGCTGAAGTTAACTCCTCACTTAATTCACAGGTTGAGGGCCTACTAGAGGAGGAAGATTTTAAGATGAAAGTGTCGCGTGAAGAGCTAGAGAAGATGTGTGATGACATGTTCCCAAGGGTCACACGTGTGATTGATGACGCACTCAAGACTTCTGAACTCACCAGGGTAAGTTCAAAACTATTTATTTTAGCTGGATTGCATCACAATCCTAATTCTTGAGTCTGATTTCTGGGTGGAAGCAGTACTAGGTGCCTTTTGGGTAAAATCTAAAGAACGCTCCCACAGAGGGGGGTCAAACTTGTGACTGCCCAGTCATTGGGCTGACACCAAATCCATTACCCAAGGGCCACTGTAATGTACCTTGCCAGGGTAGAGATAACAGATGTATAAAGAATGGTAAAGATTAGAGATTGCAACAAATCCTAGTTTTTCATTCGAATGTGTTTTTACCCCTATTTGAATACATTGCAATTTTCTATGTATCAATCCTACATTTTGATCATCCAAAAATAGTTATGTTCTAAAAATAGTTATGTTCTAAAAATAGTTATGTTCTAAAAATAGTTATGTTCTATTATGTATGGAATATCAATCAAACATGGTTCTTTAAAGAAGTGGCAGAAAGTAATCATTATTTCTAATTATTCAAAACAATAATTTTGTTTTCATTAGGTAAATTGAATAATCATTTTCTCTCTTATTATCATAGATTCTAAATTGTACATACATGCAATAGTTTGAATCCCCAAAATTGCCATGGACATATGGAAAGCTGGACACTTTGTTCGGACACTTAATAAATGGACATCTTAAATACGTATCTAAAGGGTAAAGGGTTAAATACGTATCTAAGTGTTAAAGGTTTAAATACGTATCTAAGGGGTAAAGGGTTAAATAAGTATCTTAGTGGTGAAGGGTTAAATACGTGTCTAAGGGGTAAAGGGTTTAAATGAACAGAGGTTATCATGGGTTGAATGCCCACTCTAGTTGATGATTGGATATCAATAAGCGACTGCAGATCACTGTAACTTCCATAGATTTTTTTTATTGACTGGGACAAACTCCATCTCAGTGGGACGCAAAATGACACGTAAATGGCCAAATATGCTGATTCCATTTTATATGCCAATTGTCTAAATAATTATATCATTAATTGATGACAGCTTTTATCAGATTAATAACTAATGAAATATACCTTACAGTGTATTAACCAATTGTATCATACCTGGATGTTGCGATGTGATTGCCATGGTGTAACGGCAATATTTACATACCGCTGTTAATTTTGATATTAATCAATGGATTAATAATGCACACAAGTTAGTAAACTCTGTACTTTAGATGTCATAGAGAATTAAGTTTCCCTTGAGAACGTATTAATCCGCTTCGAAGAAGTTGTTGTTTATGAAAACATTCAAAATCACCGAAGAAAACTGGAAAACACATGTTGCTCTATGCCAAAATATCCTTGTTTGTCTAAAATCTGTTTCGAAATAAACATATTTTTGTATGTAATATATTGCAATTGAAGTCAAATAACTGTTTTGATACATATACTTTATCAGCATTTTGAATATACTAAGATATTGATTAAAATAAACAAGATGGTTTTTAAAATGACTGTATTATATGTTGCAGTGACGCTGTATCATTGATTGCGATTACGTTATATGCATTTTGTATCAATTATTGCGATAAATCTATGCCGATTTTGTATAATTCATTGAATGAATATTCACATATTTCACAAATATGGTTAAGTGAAGAGCTTAAACCTATTCCAGATACATCTTCGTTGTAACTCATGTCCACCACGTTGTTATTGCTGTCTTTTGGTTGGCTGATAGGGGACATGTTTTTACTCATGTCAAGTTGTGTTTCAACAGAGATAGTTTTCATAGGGGTTGACGTGCAATTTACTGTAGCAAAACCACCGTCCAAGCCAAAAACTTCTATTGACTCTTACGCAATGTTTCTGTAAAATAGCAATAATTTAGTTCTATATTAATGTTCCCAAGAAATGCAGAGAGTTAATATAAATCACCACAATAATCATCAATATCACTCCCATCATGATGATGATCATCATCGTTATCATCATTAAAGTTGGTATCATCATTAGCAACAGCAACACCACCAGAAGCAGCATGAACTGTTAGTACTGGCAATCTGTGTTAAATTACGTATGACCTGAGAGAGAAACAATACACAATATTTTCTTCAACTTTAAAATAAAAGGGTAACTTTGATTTTGGATGATTAAGATTTCAACTTTATAATGAGAGGGTAACCTTGATTTTTTGATGATTTAGAATTTGCATTGTTTTTCCAAAACATAGGCACATGTATATAATGTACACTTAGGTGTGCGAATTACTGAAATCCCGTATTATTATAGGCCATGCAACAGTGGCTATATCATGAATGCATATTATTATAGAACGAAGTTTCAGCTAAAATAAATTTGAAATAAATAACGGACAGAAATACCTTTCAAATGATATTCCTTAAACCGAAGAGTATTACAAAATCTCCACAGTCTCTTCACTTTTATTAACTAACACTTGTACATGCATGTGTGTGCCAGCTATCTATTTACAGATAACACATTCTGACATTGTTTCTTACCAAAACTAACCATCAGTGTTAAACATATGAAATCAATGAAGTGAATGAAACTGTTTCGTAGTTGTTTAAAACATTTACCGGTAGGAGGACGAAATAATGACATGTTAACTTCAATCACATATTGAAATTCCCAATTATTGATACATAATAATCGCTATAATCATACAAATGATTGATTCAGTTTATGCAATAATTGATACAGAAGTAGAAGCACACATGTTTAGTATTAAATGCATATATCTGACGTAAGAAAGAATCCCTAAAAAAATATGTTTTACTGATCGAAAGTGCACATTCTTGATTTAACATCTGATGAAAAAAATAGTTCTTGTTATTTGTTAAAACGCCAGTACAACAAAGATTTCAAAACTAGATCATGACAATTTGACAAGATATTCAGTGATCAGTAACGCATTTCATCCTTTTTTCAATACATACAATGCATAACAGCATGCCTGAGAAATCTGCATTCAAATCTGAATATTAATAACTGTTTGGAGACCATCATAATGACAAAAAAAGAAAATAATTTACCTTTCTAGCAACGCGCGTATGACAAATATTCATTTCGCCATGACAATCACATCGCAACATCGGGGTATGATACAATTGGTTTATACACTGTGATACCTGACAAGTCATCTTCATGTGACTTAAATGCGACTAAGTGCATTTTATGCAGCATATAAATTGTTGTCTTAAAAGATGGATTATAAGAATCTGTATTTTAGATTGGACTATTTTTAACCAGGTTTTCCGAAGGAAAAAAATGGTTATTAGATTGGCAAATGTCGGCTGGCGGGCGGAACAAGCTTGTCCGGGCCATAACTTTGTTGTTGATTGTGAGATTAAAAAATCATTTGGCACATTTGTTCACCATCATTAGACGGTGTGTCGCGCGAAAGAATTATATCTCCAAGGTCCAGGTCACACTTTGAGTTCAAAGGTCAAAAATGGCCATAAATGAGCTTGTCCAGGCCATAAGTATGTCATTGTGAGATTTTTAAATCATTTGTTCACCATCATGGTACGATGTGTCGCACGAAAGAATTACGTCAATATCTCCAAGGTCAGGGTTGCCACGACTAAAAATAGATTCATTTTGAAACAAAGGGGGTTAATTATACACAATCAGTTCAGTTTGAGTTGTCTCCCTTTATCAGACTTTTTTTGACATTGAAAACCTGGTTTTGTGACAATTTTGTCACTTGTTTCAATTATTTTAATGTTTTAATTCTTATTCCCATGCCCTACTAAAAATAACACAGAGCCTACTAATTGAATATGATTTTCCAAGTTACCTTCCTTGTTTGTTTGGGGTCTTGTCCTTGCTGAATACTACCTGGTAATTATCCACTCGTATCCAGACATGCTGTCTAATTTTTTTTTGTATTTCAGGAAGAAATTAGTGATGTTATACTGATGGGAGGAGGAACAAGGATTCCCAAAGTGCAGACCCTTCTTCAGGAATATCTCGGAGGGTAGGTGGCACCTGTACACTAGCAGAAATAAGTCAGGGTTTCAATGAAGACTGATACTGTATGATGCCTTAATGAGAAATCCATAAACTGTAATATCAAAGTAGTAACTAAAACTTGTTGTAAGACCATTGATAAGACAGGACTTAGAACATTCTGGGGTTAGTTTCTGCTTTGTCTATACTCGAAACTGGCGTTAGAATTAGTCATGACATTATTTCTTCGGTAAAAAGTGTAAGCGTTATTGACGAGGATGGCCATTAGCAGGGCCCGCTAGCCAGTTGCCACTAGATGGTTTGCCTGAACTGATGTGATCATGTATGACGTAAGAGGGTGGGCCATAATGGCCTTAGCTTTTTGTTCTTAACCTGTAGGAACTGACCATTGTTAGAAAAACGACTTAAGTACTGGTTAATATGGCAAAAAAACATTTTAAAAAACGCAAATGAGCCTTGTTCTGGGAAAACGTAACTTAATGCATGTGCTCCAAGTGTCGTCCCAGATTAGCCTGTGCAGTTTACACAGACTTATTTGGGATGACACGTTTGGCTTTTATGGAATTTTTGCTCTTTTATAACGTAAATCCAGTTTAGGTGGAAAGTTACTTCCCTGATTAGCCTTAGCACAGCACTCTGATGACACTCTGCCTTAGCACAGCACTCTGATGACACTCTGCACAAATGCTTAAAGTCCCATCTTCCCAGAATGCATCACAAACAGACATAAATCAACCTGTCCGTGTTTCAGTGTTGAGTTGGGTAAGAGTATCAACACAGATGAGGCTGCAGCTCTAGGGGCCGTGTATCAGGCAGCCAACCTCGGCAAGGGCTTCAAAGTGCTCACCTTTGGCATCAAGGAGGCAAACATGTATCCTATTGTGGTGAGTCAGTGTTTTTTTTATAGGTCAAATTTTGGGTTAAAATTTGGCCCAATGCCCAATCTCAAAAAGTATATATGTTTCCCAAATGACTGCCTAAAATTGTCAATTGAAGGTTTTAATAAATAAAAAACATTTTTTTTTAAATAAATTTACTTCTCTATCCAGCTCTTAAGATGAACCAAAGTAAATATAATCAAAACAAATTTATTCTAAATTGTAAAATACTTGTCATTCAAAAATTGAATTCATGAAGTAATCTCCCAATTTGAGTCAAAATGGCACAAATGAATCCAATTTAAAGGGTCCGGCCCCATTCCAAAAACGGTGAAAAAAACACTGTCAGAGTTGAGTTGAGTTAGTAAAATCAGGGTGTTCACTGACTTGGCATTTTAGCCAATGACTACATGTCACATTTGGCAGAAGAATCTATTTTAAGGCAAGATTAGTTTAATAAAAGCCTAAAAGTTTCCCGAATGAATGGAATATTGACAATGTGGTTTATTTAGCTACACAAATTAATAACCTGTTCTCACTTCCGACAACATAAACCTGGTAGAGGACTGTTTGTCTGTGACATTTGAGACACTATTTTCAACCCTTAAATAAAGTTGGGCAGGAGAGTTTTGGGTGTTAGTCCTGTTTTTTTACCAGGCTCTGGTTTCAATGCTCAGGTGGAGTTTGAAAAACAGCGCGGTGAGGACAGCAGCACAGAGGCCTCCAAGGTGATCAAGCGGACCCTGTTTGGCCGCATGAACCCGTACCCCCAGAAGAAGGTGATGACCTTCAACAAACACTTCAAGGACTTCACCTTCAACGTAACCTATGGCGACCTGGACTTCTTGCCTGCAGCAGAGGCTGAGTATGTGATATTTTACGAAATTGTGAAAAATGAGTTGCAAACGTTCCAAAATATTTTTAAAATGAGGCGCAAACTTATTAGAATTGTGAACATTTATGTAAATATGGAAATGTGAAGAAAATTTCATTTATAATTGACCTCCCCCTCCCCCCCCCCCCAGTGCTTTCAGTGAAAAATGCATATGCAACTTTTGCTAATAGATTTCAGTGCTCTGGCTGAAATTCATGATTGACAAAAAAAAAGGAAATAAGACAGGAGAAGAAAACAATACTATTTTCTTTCTATTAAAATAAATGTTACCTGATGAGAACTTCATCTCACATTTACATCTCACAAGAGTCAGAGTCACTATCACTGTAACTGCTGTAACTGCTGCTATAATCCTCCTCTAAGTTAAATGTCTTAATAGCTGCTTTGATCTCTTCCCTCAAGTCTTCCTGATCTAGATTTTTCCCTATGTATTAAATTTATGAAATGAAAATTGCCCTCTGCTCCATTACAACGGCAATGGCAAAACGAAGTAATAATGTAAGAAGCTTTTGATTCTTACATAATTTAAAACTAGATCTATATGAGAAAAAAAAACTGCAACAAAGAAATAATAAAAAAAAACAACTTCAAACAAGGGTGATTGTGGAAAACTATAAAAAAAATGAATACAATTTGAAAGTTCAGTTCTGATAATGCAGAAAAGTTACCCTCTTTTCAGCGATAAAACCAAAACAACAAACGCCACTAAGAAAAGTCAGGACAATTGTGAAAGAAGCCGATCTAAAACAGCACAAAAAAGATAACGAGAACCAAAAAAATATAACAGATAGTTATTGAACAATAACTAACAATATAAACAGGAAGAAAAAGCAACTGTGTCATTTTCTTTCTAACCAGATTTAGCTTTAAATCCGAAATCTTAAAGGTTCATTTTTCTTTTCTTTCCTCGATCAGACTCCATGCCGAATTTACATCGGTTTCTTTTACAACGCTTCTGATTGGCTCTTTTGTTTTAGACCGACGAATTGTCAACGATGTTTCATAAAAACGGTGCGGTGTGACACCACTAAATTTATTTCACTATCGGATAAAAAACAACCGATTTTTCTAGATTAAGTATCTGTTCCTTGCAATAGATGTGTGATTAAGAAATAAGATTAAGACATTTTATTTGTGTCATATTTTTTGCAGATTGAAGACTTTTTTTATGCCCACAGATCGAATGATCAGGGGTATATTGTTTTGGGCCTGTCTGTCTGTCTGTCATTGTATGTGTCTGTCTTTCATTGTATGTGTCTGTCCAAAAACTAACCTTGCTCATAACTTTTGCAATATTGAAGATAGCAACTTGAGATTTGGCATGCATGTGTATCTCATGGAGCTGAACATTTTGAGTGGTGAAAGGTGAAGGTCAAATATATGGCTTCAAAGCGGCGCAGTATGGGGCATTGTGTTTTACGAAAACAGCTCTTGTTCTTGCAAGTTCCTAACAAATTTCAATTATTTTATTCTCTCTTACACACAGGGTTATTAAAAAATCCTATGTATTGTAAAAATTATCATTATTTGTCCTTGCAATATATGTGACATTTAGAAATTGTTTTGTGCCATATGATATCAATTATTTCATTCTTTATGACAGGGTGATGCGAAATCTGCAGGGACAGATCAATGAGATCAGCCTGCGCGGGGTTGCAGAGGCGTACGCCAAACACACTGACGCACAGGAGGCAAAGGGCATCAAGGCTCACTTCAGAATGGATGAGAGTGGGATACTCAATCTTGACCTTGTAAGTAGCCTGTGCATGTTTTACACTCCTTTCAGCTGTTTTCCCTCATTTTGAATGTCATTAATACTTTACAGATAATAGTTGATTTAACCTGATGCTAACATAAAAGATACAATTTTTAGTGAGCCCAGTGTTGTTGTTTTTCACCTTTGAGGAAAGGTGAAAGGACCCTTGAATGTGGAATTGTTTTCATGCATATTTTCTACTTTGTTATGGAACATTTCTCAAATGTTTGCCTAAAATGCTAAATTAAATTATTATTAAACCTACTTTCATCTCTTTTACATATCTCACGTGTTCAGAAAGGCATGTCTGCATGTTGACCTTTAAATAGCAAATTTGGTTCTCCGAGACTTTCCTATTTAGCTTTGTTTGGAAGGCACTTACCTCATCAAACGTGTTCAAATTCTAATCAAGAGAGCTAACACTTTAACCATGAAGTGAGCGGACCAAAACACAGTGTCAGACAAATAATATTTGTTTCATAGAATAGCTTGAGTGCTTGATCGTAAAGTTACGATACTTTGATTCCTTCAAAATAAGATGCATAAAAATACTTTAAACTTATATTTACCTGGCTTTAGTGTTTATACTTTGTGCTATATTTACATGGCTTTAGTGTTAATACTTTGTGCTAATTATCCTTATCCCCCGCCATAGGCGGAGGGATATTGTTTTGGCGTTGTCCGTCCGTCTTTCCGTCCGTCCGGAGCCATATCTTGGAAGTGCTTTGGCAGATTTCATTGAAACTTAGTATGAGTATATATATGGTTTATAGCATGATGCACGCCAAATGGCATTGTACACCATCTGATAATTACAGTGTTATGGCCCTTTGTATCTTGAAAAAATGCTTTTTTTGTGTCAAAAATAACACTTTTGTGTCCAGAAGCATATTGGCGGGGGATATCAATTCAACGAATTTGCTTGTTAAACTTTGATTTCACTGTTTTTATTTTAAAGATTGACTAAGATTAACCTTAAGAATATTTATAGATATGAGACCAGATGGTAGTGGTAAAACATGCCCAAAATAATCATTTGAGGCGATTTTCCTCTAATGAAATTCCATATTAATTTTTTTTAAAGTTCAATAGTTAATGAAGATATCTATCATGCAAAATACAAATTGTCTTCAGCAATTAAAATCAAATCAAAGTTACCTGTTTTCATTTTGTATCATGTGGGAGCATAGTCTTATCAGGTTTATCCGTGAATGAAGGCTTGCTCTGGGAATAATGAAGTTCATACCTATGTGTAAAGTGCAGTCAACCACGCTAATTGGAAATAACACTTTCTGTTGAAACTTGATTTTTGCAAAGAAGATTTCCTTTAAACGAAAACATTAAAGCAGAAAGTATTGTCTCTGATTATCCTGTGTGGACTGCACAGGCTTATCTGGGAAAACACTACGCACATGCATTAAGCCCTGTTTTCCAAGAACGAGACTCATTGTTTTCTAGGCTGACATTTTGTTGTTGTATATTTCAGGTGGAAACTGTATTTGAGAAGGAAGATGATGAGAAATCCACATGGTCAAGTAAGTCAAATACAGTACTGTGTTTTACCTCACACTCATGGGCCTGCAAGCTAAGTTGGTAGAGCACTGGCAAGTTCCATCCCTGGCCAGATAAAATAACGTGTGGAAATTTGTTATGAAATCCTTTCTTCAGCTGATTTAAGTAGGGCAATTGTCAGTTTCTTTTACACCTAGAACTGATAAACTAGGCAAACCAGGAAAAATGTGAGTGGGTTAATTGGCTGTGGTAAGCCAGAAATTAGGTTTAAAAGAGGAAAAACACACACCATGGGCTTGATGAGAAACCCATAAGGTCCAGTAAGTCACATACAGTATGGGCTTTTTTGTAGCAAGTGCGAGGGGGGGGGGGGGGGGGGGCTCGTGTGCGAAGAAATACGACTTGAAGAAGGCTTTATTCTTGGGGTTTTCTTATTAAATAGATAATATACAATACATATGGGCCATGCTCTGTGAAAAGGGGGTTTAATGCATATGCGTCAAGTGTCGTCTCAGATAAGCCTGTGCAGTTTACACAGGCTAATCAGGGACGACACTTTTCACTTGTTTGGTATATTTAGTTTAAAGAAAGTCTCTTCTTAGCAAAAGTCCAGTTTAGGCGGAAAGTGTCATCCCTGATTAGCCTTTTCAGGACTTCACAGGCTAATCTGGGATGACACTTTACGCACATGTGTTTAACTCCCTTTTCACATAGCACGGCCCATATTTTGTTAAAAATGACTAGCATGAATTGGTCTCTCCTGATAAAACATAACAATGGTAACCCTTTTTTTTGGTAGTGACCTATAAACACAGTGAATAAGTTGTGATTTGAATGATTCGTAGCTTGACTGCATATGTAAATCGGATAAGATTTTCAAGTGAGTATGAATTTAAATTGCTGAAAGACAATACTCGAAAAATGAACTATTGTGATAAAAAGGATTTGAGAATTAATGCTTTAAATATCAGGAGAAATACCTAGTTGGTTGTAGAGCTGTATATGGACATTCAATGTCCTCATATTTAAATGTGCCTCGTTATAGGAAAACAGGGCTTAATGCATTTGTGTAAAGTGTTGTCCCAGATTAGCCTGTGCAGCCCTCTAACAGGCTACAGTCTAACTAGGAAAAATTATTTCCGCTTTTATGGAATTTTCCATTTAAAGGAAATCTCTTCTAAACAAAAATCTAGTCTAGTTGGAAGTGTCATCCCTGATTAGCTTACACAAACTTCATAGGCTAATCTGGGACGAAACTTTTTGCTCATACATTAAGTCCCATTTTCCAGAGCCTGTCTCAAGTTTATTAGTACATCATACATCTTATGATAGTTAGTTGTTGTAATCATCATGAGGTAAAAAGAAAACTTGCTGATCATAAGGAGCTGGAAAGTTGGGAACAACAAGATAGTTACCATGTCATGGATCTCATTTAAAATTGTGACTATGTAGATCTGTGCTTTCGTTTTTCCAGAGCTTGGAGACACTCTAAGTGGACTGTTCGGTTCAACAGAGGTAAGTTATGTTATACAATTGAAAAGAGATTTGTTCTGGGAAAACTGGGCTTAATGCATGTGTGCAAAGGTTAATCAGAAGACACTGTCTGCTTTATGGAATTATTTTTTTAAAGAACTCTTGTGAAAAAATCCAGTCAAGGAAGTATTTGTTATGTGTTACAGTATAACCTGGTAAAACTTGTGTTAGTGTTTGATTTTGTTGTTCTTAGATGCATTTTTCATTTTGTGTATTTTTGTCACACAGCCAATTGTGATTTCTGTTTGTTTGCACATGCGATATTGGTAGAATTTCCTTATTCCGGAAGTTTAATATAGAAAGTTTTACCTCATTTTAATCAGAAATAATACTTAAATCTGACTCTGAAAAAAACAACAACTTTAAATTCTAACTGGAAAAAAAAGATGGTTGTTTAAATGGTATGGGTAAAACAAGACTTAATAGGCTTTTCATTATATGCGGTTGATTGATGTCTGTATGGCAGCAATTGCTAGTATGTTTTGGTTCTCATAGGATAGAACAGAGGATGACATTCTCAGAGCTCCAGATAAGGGTCGTATTTTCGTAATTACGAATTATTTTCAAGTCCGTTACGTATTTATTTTAAAATCTTGTCGTACCAATAAGAATTACAAAATCAACTTAAGAATATTATTTTTACATCGGTTCATATCGATTTTTATTGAGTTCTTTTCGCGTATTAAAGATCTTTGCGGTGCTTGTATAGAATGGTTATCGGGTTTGTTTAACAAAGCGCATTTTTTCCAATAAAAGCGGTGTGTACAGTCTATCTGTCAAAAAACAATGGCGGCGCCCAGAGAGCGTCATAAAAAAAGTGCAAAGCGTCCAAAAACACGCTTTAAACATATTGTACGCAAAGTGAGCCGAAGTTAAATGTTAGAAAGACATTATAGAAAAGATCTTAAACGATGTTGTATGTTCAGTTGCCGACACAGTCGGAAAAGCTAAACAAAAACGTGACACGACGGGTCCAAACTTAAATACAAAAAAACATTGAACGAGTGGAAGGGACAAGTCCCGTGGCTAATCGTTGAAAAGATTGAAGGGAAGACCCGTTTTAATTGTGAAATATGTAAACATTCATCTAAGGCATGCAATCTAAGCACAATTTGGGCACATGAAGGTATTTGAAAAATTAAATTGTATAATACTGAAAAGACACTGTAAAACTCGCATAAATAAAGATGCTAGTATGTTTATTTTGATTTTTTTTTGCATGAAAATAACCATTATTATTGTTGTGTAGGTCATTTAGAAAAAATAAGAATTATTTTCCAAAACTTAGTAGTAACGTTAAGAATAAAATTTCAGAGTTAAGAATTCTTTTTGAAAATCTGGTAGTAATTTAAGAATTTCACAAAACCTTATCTGGAGCTCTGATTCTGTCACAGAATACATATTTGTTATCTTTGTTATTTGTTAACACCTGTTAGGTATTATAAAACTATAAGCTTTGGGCATCAAGCCTATTTTTAGTCGGCTGTTTTCGGAGAAAACCCAAGGTATTGTCATAGCCAGCTCGTCTTGTCGTGTCCGTCATCATGTCCGCCGTCCGCGTTGTGCTAAAACCTTAACATTTTGTTAAGGTTTTGAACATCGGCTCTAAAATCAAAGTGCTTCCACTTACAACTTAGAAACTTCATATGTAGCCTGCACCTTAATGAGTTCTACACGCCACACCCATTTTTGGGTCACTAGATCAAAGGTCAAGGTCACTGTGACCTCTAAAAAAAATAATCTGACAAGCTTTCATTTATTAAAAAATGCACACGCAGCCGAGCGTTGGCACCCGTTATGCGGTGCTCTTATTACCAATAGTTATCAAATTATGAGTTCATTCTGTATTTTACTGGAAGGGAAGGATTTTTTTTTTATATACAAAGTATTTCAGTTTTGGTATTAACTTTTTTTGGTGGAGGAAATTTTGAATTTATTTTTATTATAATTTTTGAGTTGGTTCCCTTCTCTTTGAAGGGTAATGATACTGCTGATAGCCAGGAACCAGTGGGTGGAGGTAATGGGGAACCAGAGAAAACTAAGAGTGACCAATCAGAAAGTGGCAATGAGGAGGAGAAGGTCAGCTGGAGTTCATAAGATCATGACTACCTTGAAGAACTATTATTTTTACTATGCTAACTTTTAAGGAAATTGTTCAAAGTGACTATTGAACAAAGATATATATTTTTAACATTTATAGGTTTTTATTTTTAAATGGTTTGTGAAACCAAATTGTGACGTTTTAAGTACAATTTAGATTTATCACATTTAACCATATGATCTGTTCTTTGGACTTTTACATTTGAATTTTCCCGCATATTTCCACTTTCGAGAACAACACAAGTAATGAGATTTATATATTTATTTATTCACACATATTTTTGAAATTTTGACGTGTTGACCATCCCTTTAAAATCCAGGATTTGTCTTTAATAAATTGTTACAGTATTATGGCATTTGGTTATAAGTTTGCATGACAGTTTTGTTTTGGTTTGATGCTTGTCTGCATGATTGTTTTTATTTACTTTTGGAACTTATGTGTAAATAGTGATTTGCTTAAAAACAAGTTCATAACAAAGATAACTTAACGCATGTCATAACTGTTACCTGGTATTAATGTTCTGGTTGTCGTTGCCAGAAAAACAAAACAATTAGCAGATGTGTGGTCTGATTAAAATAGAACATATATTTTTCTTTCCCACAATGCAGTTCTCAAAAGAAAAGGAAGAACACAAAGAGGAACAACCAGCAGAAGAGAACGCGGATGAAGACAAAACTGATAATCAGAAAGAAGAGTCAGACAAGGGAGATGATAAAGAAAAAGAACAAACAGAGAAACCCAAAGAGGATAAAAAGAAGAAAGATGACAAAAATGGTGACAAAAAAGATGAAGAGAAAAAGGTATTACCTTTTGGTGTTTTTGAAGCCCTGTTGTAAAAATTAATAAGTCAAGTAGACAATCAAACAATGCCTTGAAAAATAATTACAAAATATTGGTGTATTTATTGGTAATAGTTAAATTGTAAATTGTAAACTATACTGTGTTTGCAGTTTTCATAAACCTACAAAGTTAATAAACTTCACTTTTTATTCCATTTTCCATTTTTGTTCTCCTGTGCCCTTATGGTATCAATAGTTGATACTTACAACATCTAGTTAAGTGAGTACTAAGGATCTATTTTTTATGCCCCCTGATCGAAACATCGCGGGTATATTGTTTTTGGCCTGTCTGTCTGTCTGTCTGTCATTGTGTCAGTCAGTCATTGTATGTGTTTGTCACAAACTTTAACCTTGGTTAAAGTTTGATATTTTTTGCATTATTGAAGATAGCAACTTCATATTTGGCATGCATGTGTATCTCACGGAGCTGCACATTTTTAGTGGTGAAATGTCAAGGTCATCCTTCAAGGTCAAAGGTGAAATATCATTGTATTTTTCTTTCCTAAAACTTTAACCTTCGTGAAAGTTTGGTCATAACTTTTTTTAATATTGAAGATAGCAACTTGATATTTGGCCTGCATGTGTATCTCATAGAGCTGCATGTTTTGAGTGGTGAAAGGTCAAGGTCAAGGTCATCCTTCAAGGTCAAAGGTAAAATTTATGGCTTCAAAGCGGCCCACTAGGGAGCATTGTGTTTCTGACAAACACATCTCTTGTTGTTTACTTAAAATAATATGTTGTTGAATAGAATACAATAATAAGAAGTTAAGAAAAAGTAGTGATAATATAAATGAAATTACAGTTTTGGACTGCACAGGCTTATTGTCCCCTGGACTTATGGTTTTCGCTCTATGCATCTGTCTGTCTGTCACAATTTTCTGGATCCTGCGATAACTTTAAAAGTTCTTAATATTTTTTCATGAAACTTGAAACATGGATAGATGGCAATATGGACATTATGCACTTCATTTCATTTTGTTCCTATGTCAAAAATTCTGGTTGCTATGGTAAAAATTGACTAGTAATACTGCTGAAAATGGTGGTTTTCTGGATCCTGCGATAACTTTAAAAGTTTTTCATATTTTGTCATGAAACTTGAAACATGGATAGATGACAATATGGACATTATGAACTTCATTTCATTTTGTTCCTACGTCAAAAATTCTGGTTTGTATGGCAACAAATAAAAAAATAATCAGACAATGGTGGAATTTCTGACAATGGTGGAGCCGGTAGGGGACATGTTTTTGACGACACTTAACGCACATGCATTAAACCCCGTAATGTGTTAAACTTGCAGGACGATGGGGAGAAGAAGCCAAAGGTTGTTCTTGTGAAGGAGAACATCACCACGGAGGCATCTGTGAATGATATCAAGCCACCCAGCAAGGAGGCCTTGAGGGCTATGAAGAAAAAGTGAGACTAGTTGTCCATTGAGGGGGGGGGGGGTAGAAACCTATTCTTGCTTTTGAATTTGATTACAAAGATTTTCATTATTGAGACAATGATTTAATACTTAATTTCATGTTGGGAATACATTTAACACTGAAGGCAAAACGTCCTATTAGAAGAATATGTATGAATGAAAATGCATGTTTGTAGCATAAATATTAAATACCTGTAGTAAATGCATGCAAAAACATATGTATGTGCCAATAGTGACGTATGATATAATTTCTGAATACCTAGACAAGACTTTAACTTATGCTTTCAATTCCAATGAACCACATATGGAAGTTCTTACATATTTCAGCATCAGACATATGAGCTGCATTCTGTAAAAAAACTGGGCTTAATGCATGTGCATTAAGTGTTATTTCCAGATGAGACTGTCTGCAGAGGCTAAGCCGGGACAACACCTTCTGCCTTAACTTTATTTTTGTTTAGAAGAAACCTCTTATATGTGAAATATTTCATAAAGCAAATGCTTTAAGCCTCAGTTTTCCTAGAACAAGGCTCATTTGGACTCGATACTATTAACTATTAAACACAAACAACAAGCATACTGCACAGCTTTTTTCAGGGAAAACTGGGCTGAAGCATTTTGTTAAGTGTCGTCCCAGATAAGCCTATGAAGTTTGCACGTGCTTATCAGGGACAACACTTTCCAGCTGCACAATGTGGCTTATATGGACTTAACACCATAAACTATGAAACACCACCAACACCAGTCATACTGATTTTTTTATGCCCCCAGATCGAATGATCGGGGGTATATTGTTTATGGCCTGTCTGTCGGTCATTCTGTCCCAAAACTTTAACCTTGGTCATAACTTTTGCAATATTGAAGATAGCAACTTGATATTTGGCATGCATGTGTATCTCATGGAGCTGTGCATTTTGAGTGGTGAAAGATCAAGGTCAAGGTCATCCTTCAAGGTCAAATATATGGAGGGGGCATTGTGTTTTCACAAACACAGCTCTTGTTTTCCATAAATTCGGAAAATGTCATCCCTGATACGACTCATTAAGCAAATGCAACTGCTCATTTCAGACTGGCCGACCTGACTGCGCGAGACAATGACAGGAAGGCTCTCGAGAAGGCAAAGAATGAGCTGGAGGCGTTTGTGTACGAGATGACAGACCGGCTGTCCCAGAAGACGTACGAGAAGTGTTCTACAGAGGAGGAGAGGGAGAAGTTGCGCACAATGCTGCAGGAAGCATCTGATTGGCTGTATGAGGTCGAGGAAGGCACTCCCAAGGAGGTCAGTGGGGACTTGATGCATTTATATGACTGTTTTTATTTTGGAGTTCAATTTATATGACCTTTTTCAATTTTTACTTGAATTTTGATGACTGTTTTTGTTGTTTGAGTAATTATGACAATTATGACAGTGCGAGGTTATGATTAGGTTATGAGAGCCTCACTTTTGGAAAATGGAGCTTAATGCATGTTGGGTAAACAAAAGATGAGTCTAGGCGATCAGTGCCGTCCCTGAATAGCCTGTGAGAACTGAACAGGTTAATCTGGAATGATACTTTTTGCACATGCATAAAACCCAGTTTTCCTGAAATTAGATGCCTATGATTTACTGGTGGATAATTGTACATTTAGGAATTTATGTATAAAGTTTAATTTTTGTGAAATTTCTCTAATGATAACATGTGAATTACAAGCATAACCAGTACAATGACATTAAATGAGATGTAAATTCTGTTTGCTTGTAAAACCTTTAAATCCTGTTGATTTGATCATACTAATCAGCAATCAGTTCCCAAAGAGGTTAATGCAAACTGGTGTTTTATTTTGTATTCTCGTTTAGGTAATGTTTTGTCTCTTGTGCATTAGTGACTTAAAAAGTTGTGTGACAATTTTATACTAAACTCTCTTACTAAACTATCTAAACTTATAATCAGCCACTATTATTGTTTATTTGATTGTGGGGTAAAATATTTTTTATCTACAGATAAAAAAGGCTTGGCTATTGTTTTCCCCCAGCTGTCTTTCAATAATTATTGTCCACTTCTGATCTTTCAGATATCTATAGGCCTATCACCAAAATGTAAATTTTATGGGCAATTAGCAAGTGAGCCCCTGCTTACATACCATTATTTAATTATTTAAATGGAAACTTCCAGTTGAAAAAACAGCACCTTATACAAAATTAAGTACCGTATTTCCTATCCCTGTGTAACAACTGCATTAACATTGTTGCTTAAATTTGCAGAAGTACATAGAGAAGCTGAAGGGCCTGAAGAAAGCAATGAAGGAGTTGGAGTTCCGTGTAAAAGAGATGAAGGAGCGCCCAGAGGCCATAGCGGCCCTCAACTCCATGCTGAACCACTCCAAGGTGTTCCTGGCGAGCATCAAGAACATCTCCAGTATGGAGCCTGAGGACGCCATGTTCTCAGCAGTGGAGATTGAGACACTCGAGAAGTTGATCAATGAAACAGAGGTAAGGATTTGGAAGTGGTGTTGATTGGAATGTTTTTAGATACAAGATTTCCTAAGATTTGAAGTTAATAGTCAAACTTGGAGACTTGACGGATCAGATTTCTTACAGAAAGAATTAGTTGCATGGTCTTTATTTTGGGTGCTCTTTCAATAAAATACTGAGGAGTCAAAAACATATTACAAGAAGTCAAAGAGAAAAAGTCATAAAAAAAGCCTTGCAGTGTTTTCTGTATGCGGGATACTGTTTTGCGTATGTTAAAAAGAATATGGCATGCTGTCGTATTAAAACAGTAAAGATTTGACACATTAAAATCACTGCTATAGATACATGATTGAATATATTACTTATTATGATATCTTGAGTTTTTGTACCAATAGTTATATTTGTTGTTGTTTTTTAATATACTTGAAGTTTAATCAATCTACAACACTATTTTATTTATAGGATTGGAAGAAAACCTCTGTAGCAGAGCAGAAAAAGATTCCAGCTCATGAGAAACCAAAACTGGTGTTAGAAGACATAAGTCTGAAAATGCAAGCGCTGGACCGTGAAGTGAAGTATCTTATCAACAAGGCAAAGACATGGAAGCCTAAGAGCAAGCCAAAAGCAAGTAAAACTAATAAAACTACTAGCAACAATGACACTGTACCAGAAGCTGATGACATAGCTGGGGAGAAAACTGAAGATATTCCTGCTGAAGATGAAACTGCAGAGGAGGTTAAGGAACAAAAAGAAGAGAAATCATCTAAAAAACAAAAAGGTAAGTTATGTACTTCATGCTGAACATTTAGCTCTTTATGCTGTCGCTCCATTGCCTTGTGATTGTTCTATATAAGAGACAAAAATTACATATTGTGTTCAAAACCTGAATAAAATTGTTTAAATAAAAATAATGTATAACTTTGATGTTTCCTTTCAATGCTAGCTTTGTAATGTCATCATAAACTACACCATGTAGTTCTTGTGTATTCATTATAACTCAGCTATTCTAGACTGTACAAGTAAATTTTTGTATTGTCACTCAGATAAAACTACGAAAGCTAGTGAGGAGCCTGAGGTGACCCTTGAACTCCCTCCTGCAGATGAATCTCAGACAGGTATGTTGGTTGTGACTTTGTTCCCCCCCACTCCCTTTCCCCCTACAAGACAGGCGGCATATAGCAGTTGCACTGTTCAAGTGTCTGTCTGAAATTTCTGTTTCAGCTATAACTATGCCATATATTTGTGGTTAAAAAAAGCTTGACACAAAATTAAACCATAATTAGACAGCATATTTCAATTTACACCAGTCTCGCTGCAATAGGGTCAAGTAAACACAAGAAGGTCAAGTCAAATTATTGCCATAAAACAGCTTGAAAGTTCCAGTCTTGGCCATTATAACTTTGCCATATATGTATAGATTTTAAATAAATAACTTTGCACAAAGATAAACAAACCATCGTAAGACAAAATGTGGCATGTCTCACCTGTCTCCCTACCTGAAGGTCATTGTCGCATTAGAGGTCACATTTTGTCATAAAGCAACTTGAAATTTCCTGTCTCAGCCTTAAAGCGAGATTATACGATTTTTATGTGTTTAATTGTAACATATTGATGAAATATGTTACAATAACACAAAATAAGCAAGAAAAAATATACATTAAAGCCGATTTTCATAAAATGCAGCAAAGACAAAAAAGCACCCCGAACCGATTGTGACGTACATATTTTCCTACAATAACTGAAGCATTCGTCTTTGTATTAGGATCGGAGTTAGTGTTTTTGTGTCGTATGAATAGATATTGTTGCAGGAATTCAAATAAACCGTTAAACTTAATTTAGATTCACATCGTACATGTATGGTATACATGCTGGTGAATTCGGCTGTACAGCCGTTTTCAATTTCAGAAATAAATATCTGGCTTATTTCGCATTTTTGACACATGTTTTTCTTAACTTTTATTTTAATATATATTGAAATGTATATATAATGACTTTTTTTACACATTTTATATAAAATCATAAATATTCGACAAAATCGTATAATCCCGCTTTTAGTTTGCCATATATGGATCGATTGTAAAACAATATGGCACAAATGTTAACCATCATAAAAGAACATGATGCATTTAACACATCTCTCCCTACCTCAAAGGTCAAGGTTATATGAGGTGAAAGTAAACTTTGGCCATAAAACAACTTAAATTCCTTTTTATGTCCCCCACCACTATAGTGGGGACATATTGTTTTTGCCCTGTCTGTTGGTTTGTTTGTGTGTTTGTTTGGTCAAACTTTAACATTTGCCATAACTTTTGCAATATTGAAGATAGAAACTTGATATTTGGCGAGCATGTGTATCTCAAGGAGGTGCACATTTTGAGTGGTGAAAGGTCAAGGTCATCCTTCAAGGTCAAAGGTCAAATATATAGCTTCAAAGCGGCGAAAAGGGGGACATAGTGTTTCTTACAAACACATATCTTGTTCAACCTTACCATTGCTGTATATTGATGGATTGTAAAACCACTTGGCTAGAATATAAACCATCATTAAACGTTGTGTCGCATATAACAAATGGCTTCTTATCTCATTGATCAAGATGATACTTAGAGGTCAAAATTAAAATTTTGTCTTAAAACTGCTTGAAAATTCCTATCTCAGATATAGCTATGCCATAAATTGTTGAATTTAAAAATAAATTGGCTCCGTGTTAACCATCATAAGATGGCATGTGGCATGTAACACACATCTCTCTACCGCATAGGTCAAGGTCATTCATCTGGCACTTAAAGTATCTTATACAAATCATGAGACAGCTGATGAGTCTTCTTGTCACTTGTAACTAAATACCTTGGACAAAATTTCGCCATGAAACTTCGTGAAGGAAACAATTTTGAAATTAATAAAGCAGAAGTTATGGTTCTCATTCACTGCACTAATTGAGATTTACCTACGAAATTTCAATTTGATACCTCTTGAAATTGCCATAATTTGCCACATGTGACATTATTTCAATGTAAATAATAAACAAAGGGAAATTACTCGAAATATGAAAGCAAGAGTTAAGACTCTTGTCCACTGCTAATCCCTTTAATGACATCCAGCTTCATTTTAAAATAACATTACTACTCAAAATCAATGAAAATTTCGTACAACATTTCGTAAAATATAGCGAAACAATTCAAAAGCATCGTTCCCTGTAACAATTGCCAAAATTTCAACGCCCGATGTGGTCCGGTAAAATTAATGCTTGTAGATACAAAATGCTCGTTTTTATTATTGTTTTGCATAAATAATTCCATTTTAATTTTCCGCAACGATATCTATTCATCTGACACATCAACACTAACATGGTGCCATTTTAGAGTTCATGTGAAGTATGAATAGACATATTCGCGGGAAATTAAAATGGAATTGTGTCACCAAAAGAATAAACACGAGCATTGTGTATGTACAAATCTATGTAATCATACCACATCTAGCGTTGAAATTGTGGCTATTGCTATAAGGAAAATTGATTGTTTAGGTGTTAACTTTATTTTACGAAATACTTTACGAAATTTTCGTAGATTTTGAGCATTATAGAGACTAAGTTTTTGGTCGATATCTTTTTTTAGTTTTCAAGATATGCAATGCACACAATTTAAGTATAACAATTTAGACAGGGCAATAAATGAAAAAATATGAAAGTAACAGTAATGAACTTTGCCAATGCCCTTTCACAAAAAAAAATAAAAGTCAATACCTGATGACAGTTTTTGAGGTATTTTCAGGAAAACAAATCTGTTGTCCATATTGCTATGTGGATATATAAAAAAAACATGTATTACCCCCCCCCCCCCCCCCCCCCCCTCCTCCAAATGCATCTCTATTAACATGAACTGTTAATAGATTTTTATGCCCCCCTTTCGAAGAAGAGGGGGTATATTGTTTTGCTCATGTCGGTCCGTCAGTATGTATGTCCGTCCGCCAGATGGTTTCCGGATAATAACTCAAGAACGCTTAGGCCTAGGATCATGAAACTTCATAGGTACATTGATCATGACTTGCAGATGACCACTATTGATTTTCAGGTCACTAGGTCAAAGGTCAAGGTGACCTGAAATAGTAAAATGGTTTCTGGATGATTACTCAAGAAAGCTTATGCCTAGGATCATGAAACTTCATAGGTACATTGATCATGACTCGCAGATGACCCCTATTGATTTTCAGGTCACTAGGTCAAAGGTCACGGTGAGTCAAAATAGTAAATTGGTTTCCGGATGATAACTCAAGAACGCCTATGCCTAGGATCATAAAATTTCATAGATACATTGATCATGACTCACAGAAGACCCCTTTTGATTTTCAGGTCACTAGGTCAAAGGTCACGGTGACCCGAAATAGTAAAATAGTTTCCGGATGATAACTCAAGAAGGCTTATGCCTAGGATCATGAAACTTCATGGTTACATTGATCATGACTCGTAGATGACCCCTATTGGTTTTCAGGTCACTAGGTCAAAGGTCAAGGTCACAATGACCAGAAATAGTTAAATGGTTTTCGGATGATAACTCAAGAACGCTTATGCCTAGGATCATGAAATTTCATAGATACATTGATCATGACTCGCAGAAGACCCCTATTGATTTTCAGGTCACTAGGTCAAAGGTCACGGTGACCCGAAATAGTAAAATAGTTTCCAGATGAAAACTCAAGAAGGCTTATGCCTAGGATCATGAAACTTCATAGGTACATTGATCATGACTCGCAGATGACCCCTATTGATTTTCAGGTCACTAGGTCAAAGGTCAAGGTCACGATGACCCGAAATAGTAAAATGGTTTCCAGATGATAACTCAAAAACGCTTATCCCTAGGATCATGAAACTTCATCAGTACATTGATCATGACTCGCAGATGACCCCTATTGATTTTCAGGTCACTAGGTCAAAGGTCATGGTGACCCGAAATAGTAAAATGGTTTCCGGATGATTACTCAAAAACACTTATGCCTAGGATCATGAAACTTCATAGGTACATTGATCATGACTCGTAAATGACACCTATTGATTTTCAGGTCACTAGGTCAAAGGTAAAGGTCATTTGAAAAAAAAGTTATGAGCTATTGTCATCACCTTGGCGTCGGCGTCTGGTGAAGTTTTGTGTTTAGGTCCACTTTTCTCATAAAGTATCAAAGCTATTGCTTTCAAACTTTGTACACTTGCTAACTATCATGAGGGGACTGGGTAGGCAAAGTTAGATAACTCTGGCATGCATTTTGACAGAATTATGTGCCTTTTCTATACTTAGAAAATTGAAAATTTTGTTAAGAAAAAAGTATACTTTTTGCAATTAGGAATATAGCCGAATTTCGGCTATAAATTGGGCCAAAAAAAACAAACCCTGCCTAGGATCATGAAACTTCATAGATACATTGATCATGACTGGCAGATGACCCCTATTGATTTTCAGGTCACTAGGTCAAAGGTCAAGGTCACAGTGACTCGAAACAGTAAAATAGTTTCCGGGTGATAACTCAAAAATACTTTGGCCTAGGATCATGAAACTTCATAGGTACATTGATCATGACTTGCAGATGACCCCTATTGATTTTCAGGTCACTAGGTCAAAGGTCAAGGTCACAGTGACAAAAATGTATTCACACAATGGCTGCCACTACAACTGACAGCCCATATGGGGGTCATGCATGTTTTACAAACAGAACTTGTTATTTACTATTTTCAGCGAAAGAAGAAACTACAACACAGAAACCTAAAGACAAAGTAACACACGATGCTGGAGATTTATAACACTACCTCATCCATAGGTTTACATTCAGTTCTCTCTCATCACCGACAAACCATGTCACAAATCCGACCAGATCATTTCATCTTGTTGATTGAATTGCCAAGCTTTTTTTAAAAATAATTATTTAGCCTTTTTTGTGTTTGTGCTATTCCTGTGCTACTTGTGTCTGTAGTAAGTTAGCATTGTTTTATAAATGGGAAATAACAATATATTTATATTAATCAATTTTTGCAACAATAGAGAACCTTAAACATGATGTTCCAGTAATTTATATACATGAAAACGAAACTTCATTTGCTTAAAAATTGTGAAGGCATCAATTAAAAATAAAATAAATGGTATTTTGGTCATTGAAATAAGGATTTAAAGATGGTTTATTATCACAATGTGACATTTGCGCGTACTGTCTTGGTTATTCATAGCATTAATTTTATAGTCTTATGCAGCAAACAAAATATTTATTAAAATCAAGAAGTTTTCATCAACTTAAACTGGAGAAGAATTTTAGTTACAAGTAGATATAATAAATGGGTGTTTTATGCAAATCTAAAAATCCATTTAACATTGTTATTGAGCCTCGTTCTGGGAAAACTGGGCTTAATTAATATGGACAAATTGTTGTCCCAGGCTAATCTGGGAGGATATATTCCAACTCAACAGAATTTTTGCTTAGAAGAGACTTTCTTTGAATGAACAATACCATAACATGGTAATGTGTTGTCCCCGACTAGCCTATGCCAACTGCACATGTTTATCCAGGACAACACTACCAGCATGCATTAAGCCCAGTTTTCTCAGAACACAGCTCAAATTATCAAGATGTGTTCCCTTTGACTTCTTTAGTGTACAGACATGGTCTTGGTTATTGATAATGTTATTTTAGAGGGCTAATGAAGCTTACTGAATGTCATGGGAAATAATAGCACAGTTTTCAAGCCACAAAAGCTTGAAAAGAGGTTATTTGTTAAAATTACTTATGTGAGTATCCCTATGTTTTCTTATATTTGCCAACATTAAGTGTTGTTGTTCATTCCAGTTTTGTGTGCAAGTTAATTTCACCTTTCTTAATGTTATGAATTGTAAATATTGGAATGACTTGTCATAAAAAGTTAAATAAAATGACAATATTTGTAAAGGCAAATCATGTGTGCTTGTTTTTGAAAAAAATGATATGAAATTTTATTTATCTTGAATTCGATTTATTTTGAAATTGAAATATGATTAATATTGCAGTGGTCACCTTATAACCAATACTGAACACTGCGTATTTGCAAGTGACTAAGAATTACTTGTACTTATGACTAGCACATTGTAATCAACTTCTTAGAAAATAGTTCATTTTTCTTGATACAGAAATATTGTTTATCCGTGTAAATGCCTGTGTAAAAAACAACGCATGATACATTATTAAACAGTGATTCAAATATATTTTCCCAATGCTGTTTTTTCATTTAACTTTAATAACTTGTGATATCTAGTTACCTTTCGTGTCTTGTAAAGTTGTAACTAGTGTGTCTGTGTTTATTAGCCATATTGTGTCTGTTTTGGATAAACTATTTAGTTTGTGAGTGATATTTTGAATGCTAGAAAGTAAGAAAGAGCATTATGAAATCGTGTAAGGAGTGTGGTATTGCAAAAATATGTAGGCATGTCTTTTTCCATTTTAGTGATCTATTTATTGCATTGAAGTGCTTCATATATGAATCGTCGTCGTAGAATTGTTTAATTGAAGTTGTGTCTAAAATACGGAACAGAATACAAGTGTACACAAATGTACATATTGAATGTATTTTATAGTAACTTGAAGAGAATTGCCTGCAACTATTGTGTAAGACACAGAAGTAAAGCTTTGTTCACTATAACATAGGCTAAACTGAGTGTTTAACTTAACAAATGAGTTATTCCAAGTTTGCAGCATTTTATTTGTTTCACATTGACAAAATTAATGTTCATCATAGTCCTGTTAAATTTTTGATATTGGCCAAAAGATTGTAAATATTGTAAACAGGGTCTAGTTGAAAACATGCATTTCAAGAAATAAAATGTATAGCATTTTCAGTGGTATCTTACTTTGTACTTCTACCTGTCAAGTAGTTGAATATTCTTTTGTGAATTGCAAAGAAGACAAAATCCTGGTTGTGTCAGTTATTAAACTCTAGTAGCAATTGAAAGGGAATGTGTATTTGTACAATTTGTTCAGATGTGAAGTATTTAATTTATGAAAATAGTTCTGATTGAAAAATAAAATATTTTGAACAAATTTATTTGCTGTTTTATTATTATTTTTAAAGATTGCACAACATGGATTTTACTTCTCATAAAATGAGACAAGACACAAGAAAGCATGGTCATCGGTTTATTTTCTCGACCCGAGATTTAGTGGATTAAAAAATCATTTTTGTTGATCTTTATTAAGTGGATTATTCATATTGTCTGATCCTATAAGACTTTAGACTAAACGTTTGTTAAACATGATTTTTAGATTGAGGGAATCCACAAAATTCACCAAAATTAGTGTACCAAGAATTATATAAATAATCTTGGTTCTTGGCATACAGCAGTGGTAATTTAAATGTACCTCAGGTTTTGAAGATTATCTATTCTAAAATCACAGTTGGTAATCTGAGCAATCACAGGTAGGACGATGTTTAATAAATATGTCCTAATGATTTGTCAGTGGTCAACATTTTTTTAAACCCAAAACCCCCAATCCAATGACCTTTTTATGCCTAAAAAAAGCTTAGAATTTAATTTCCCACAATTTCTTTACCAACAAAATGCCGAATTTGTGCAAAACCTGGTCACAGTAAACATTCCTGTGTACCTAAATAAGCTTTCTGCATGCACACTGAGACATTCAATGTGGTGTGAGACAGTCCTTGAACAATTCTAATTTTTAGCTCACCTGATTGCTCAGGTGAGCTTTTGTGACCGGTCTTTGTCCGTTGTATGCCGTCCGTCCGTAATAATTTGCTCGTATACACTCTAGAGGCCATATTTCTTGTCCTATCTTCATGAAACTTGGTCAGAAGCTTTGTCCCAATGAAATCTCAGCCGAGTTCGAAACTGGTGTGCCGGGTCAAAAAAAAGGTCACTAGGTCACAAAAAAAAGGAAAAACCTTGTAAACACTGTAGAAGTCACAATTCATGCCCAATCTTCATGTAACTTTGTCAAAATGTTTATCTTAATGATATCTTGGTTGAGTTCAAAAGTGGTTCCGATCCGTTGAAAAACATGGCCGCAAGTGGGGGGGGCAGTTTTCCTTATTTGGCTATAGAGAAACCTTGTAAACACTCTAGAAGTCACAATTTTTGCCCAATCATCGTGAAATTTGGTCTAAACATTGGTTCAATTAATGTCTTGGACGAGTTTGAAAATGGTCGAGATCGGTGAAAAAACATGGCCGCCAGTGGGCGGGGCATTTTTCTCTATATGTATATAGTGGCAGTTTTCCCTATTTGGCTTTAGAGAAACCTTGTAAACACTAGAAGTCACAATTTTTACCCAATCATCATGAAAGTTGGTCAAAAAATTGGTTTTATTGATATCTCGGATGAGTTTGAAAATGGTCGAGATTGGTGAAAAAACATGGCCGCCAGTGGGCGGGGCATTTTTCTCTATATGTATATAATGAAAACATGTGAACACAGTAGAAGTCACATTTTTGGCCCAATTTTCATAAAATTTGCTGAGAACATTTGTTTTCTTGATACGAGAGTCGAGTTCAAAAATGGTTCCAGTCAGTTGAATAACATGGCTGCTGGGAGGGGGGCAGTTTTCTCATTATGCCCGCCCACCTTTCGAAGAAGAGGGGGTATATTGTTTTGCTCATGTCGGTTCGTTCCTCCACCAGATGGTTTCCAGATGATAACTCATGAGCGCTTATGCCAAGTATCATGAAACTTCATAGATAAATTGATCATGACTAGCAGATGACCCCTATTGATTTTCAGGTCACTAGGTCAAAGGTCACGATGACCCGAAATAGTAAAATGGTTTCCGGATGATAACTCAAGAACGCTTATGCCTAGGATCATGAAACTTCATGGCTACATTGATCATGACTCCCAGATAACCCCTATTGATTTTCAGGTCACTAGGCCAAAGGTCAAGGTCACGATGACCCAAAATAGTAAAATGGTTTCCGGATGATAACTCAAGAACGCTTAGGCTTAGGATCATGAAACTTCATAGGTACATTGATCATGACTCGTAGATGACCCCTATTGATTTTCAGGTCACTAGGTCAAAGGTCAAGGTGACCCGAAATAGTAAAATGGTTTCTAGATGATAACTCAAGAACGCATATGCCTAGGATCATGAAACTTCATAGGTACATTGATCATGACTCGAAGATGACCCCTTTTGATTTTCAGGTCACTAGGTCAAGGTGACCTGAAATAGTAAAACCGTTTCTGGATGATAACTCAAGAACGCTTATGCCTAGGATCATAAAACTTCATAGGTTCAATGATCATGACTCGCAGATGACCACTTTTGATTTTCAGGTCACTAGGTCAAAGGTTAAGGTGACCTGAAATAGTAAAATGGTTTCTGGATGATAACTCAAGAACGCTTATGCCTAGGTTCATGAAACTTCATAGTTATATTGATCATGACTCGCAGATGACCCCTATTGATTATCAGGTCAAAGTCAGTGCCAAATAACGTTTTCACACAATGGCTGTCAAGGTCACGGTGACTCAAATTGGAAAAATGGTTTCTGGATGATAACTCAAGAATGCTTACGCCTAGGATCATGAAACTTCATAGGTATATTGATCATGACTCGCAGATGAAATAATGCTGAAACTTGACCAGGATGTTTGTCTGAACAATATCTAGGTCAAATTGACATTTGGTAAAGATTGAATGAACCAACTCCTCACAGATGAGCGAACTAGGGCCATCTTATTCACTATACACATTATGACTTATCCTTGTGGTTTCTGAGATAATTTTCAAAATAATTTACTATGTAATTATATTTGAATCTTTGGACCTCTAGATGTGGCAGATTTTACCCCAGGAGGGGCAAGATACAATTTTATTTCCTGAATGCCAAAGTTTTCACTATAGGCATTTAAGGAAAACAAGCAAAACCAAGGCAAGAGCCTAGTTTGAACCCAGGGGTTATATTTGGACAAACAGTGCTGAGGAATACCATATGATGTTACACACCAAATATTTAACCCCTGACCCTTGCGGTTTCATAAATTTTGAAAGTTATTTACAATATACTAGTATGTAATAAAAAAATAATGTGACCGCTTGGTAGTGGCAAGTTTTGACCCAGGGGGCACGATTTGAAACGACTAGACAATGTTAAACACAGAATATCAAGCCCCTGACCCTTTGGTTTTAGAGAATTCATTTTCAGAAGTTTTCATTTTAAAATCTATTTAAAGTTACGTGTCCAATCTCTGCAATTTTTTGACAAAAAAATATTCGGAAAACTTAAAAAGAGGGTTCCTGTGAAATTTCATACAAATCTGCCAAGAGTTTAAGGAGAATTCCTTGGAAAAATTTAACTGATCAACCTCGCGCAAACAACATCCTAGAGCCTTTCCATGAGCAATGTGTTCAGGTAAGATACACAAATTAATTCTGTAGTAAACAATCAGACAAGAAGCAATAATTATGCCAAATCTTGTCAAAGCCAAAATTCCTTTCTTATTTTTTTTAGCAATCATCTACATATTAAGGTTACGTTAATGTGAAAGTTTAAGCCAGATCCAGCCAGTAGATTTTCAGAAGTTGAAAACAAAATTTTGTGACTTAATATTCTACAGTGGAAAAAACGGACAAATGATCAGTTTAAACAAAAAATCGTTACAAATTTAAATGTCATTCAAATCACAGAGGTCAAAGCTAAATCCAACACTTAGTAAAACAGGAGATAACAACTTTAGATTAAAAGCATGAACAAGAGATGTGTTCGTCAGAAACACAATGCCCCCTATTGTGCCACTTTGAAATAAAATTTCAATATATCATTTGGCAGGTTTAGAAATTATCTCCCTTTTTATAGCTTATTACTTCTCTTGGTTTGTATTTTTTGACTTTTGACCTTGTTTTTTATTATATCCTTTAAAACAATATTACTTCCCTTGTGAAATTGATCTGTACCTACCAAATGATATAAAATAAAATTATCTCGCTTTAAAGCTTGTTACTTCCCTTGGACTTTGTTTTTTGACCTTGAAGGATGACCTTGACCTTTCACCACTCAAAATGTGCAGCTTCATGAGATACACATGCATGCCAAATATCAAGTTGCTATCTTCAATATTGCAAAAGTTATGGCCAATGTTAAAGTTTTCGGACGGACGGGCGGACAGACAGTTCAAATGCTATATGCCACCCTACTGGAGGGCATAAAAACAGACAAAGAGCATAGTTATTTTTGAAATTATCTACACATATAGGTCATTTGACTGCAAGTTTGAGCAAGATACACCAAGTAATTAAAGAGGAGTTGAAAACAAGCTTTTGTAGGTACAGACAGACAGGTGCCATGTTTAATGCATTGTTTTTGGTAATTATTAATCATATGGTTTCTATAAATGTTATTGCGATTGAGCATCTGCGTTTAGTCGAGGAAATGTATTTACACCACTCATTCCATTTCTTAAAAACAAAATACTAGTAGTTTCCAGTAATATAAACATTATTTTTCATCATTAGAACAACACCCTTTTAAAGTGCATTAATTTTGGTGGACTGGGACTGCACATGACATTAAAATATTAATCCTCTAACCAATACAATTTATGTAAATAATCTTTGAACATCTTTTCTTTATCCATCAAAAGACTGTTTTTCTCAATTTGGGAAAAGGGCCTGGCCTTCCATTTTGAGGAAAAAACATATAAAAAACTGAAGGGGAAAAATAACATTGTAATTTGGGGGAAATTGCAACATGTTGAAGAAATTCTCTTGGGGGAAGCGGCCTTTCTGTAAGGAGAAGGGGCCTATATAAGGCCCTAATTAAAGAAGGAAAACAAGCCCTGACAGAGCTTTGCTTCTTTGCAGATATTTGGTAAGCACCATTCAAGGTGCACACAACGAACATTTCTGTTTTGTGTTTTATTTCTTTCTAAACATCATAACCTTGTTGTAACATTGGAAACTGTCTATACAACTATATGGACAAACAAGCTGTTGTAACATTGGAAACTGTCTCTACACAACTATATGGACAAACAAGCCGAACAAAACTCTGCTAACTCATTCAACAACAAAAAATGTTTTAACATGATCAAACTGTTAAGTGTACACAAATGCAATCTGACAAAGTAAATGTACATGAATTCTGTCAAAAACACATAAACCATTCACAAACAGACAGCCTTACAAGTACATGAATTATATCATTCAGATCTAGAATGTAAAAAAAACAATATGACAAGTACATAGCACTCTCAACTGTAATAAAACACACAAAACGAAAATGATATTGGATTTGTGATAGTGCACTTGACTAGAAAAAACTATATACGGACATTTGCCCCTTCATGAAATCAGGACTAAACGGACATCTGCCCCTTCACACAAATTCTTAAGGTGGACATCTGCCCCTTCACTCAAATTCTCAAGGTGGACATTTGCCCCTTCACTCAAATTCTCAAGGTGGACATTTGCCCCTTCACTCAATTCTCAAGGTGGACATTTGCCCCTTCACTCAAATTCTCAAGGTGGACATTTGCCCCTTCACTCAATTCTCAAGGTGGACATTTGCCCCTTCACTCAATTCTCAAGGTGGACATTTGCCCCTTCACTCAATTCTCAAGGTGGACATTTGCCCCTTCACTCAAATTCTCAAGGTGGACATTTGCCCCTTCGGAATATATTTCTGTAGTGCCTATGGTTGTGAATTCAATGATGGTTTGACAAGAGTTCATTCATGATATGCTTATATGATAAGTGTTCCTTCAAATGAATTAATTTAATTTAAACAGAACTCAACTTAGTCATTTTAATTTTGTTATTTGTGTCATTGAATAATTTTAGAAATATTTATTTTTGTAATTAAGTATTTCATAAAAGATAATTCCATTATTATATTTAATTAATGTTCTATTTCAAATATATTTACATTTAAATGCATTATCTTTTATGCTCTAGATCGATAACTTCATGAATTAAAAAATTCAGACCACCTCTTTAATGTTAAAAAAAACAACAGCTACATTAATTAGTTGCTAAAAAAATGTCACAGTTATTTTCACAGGTATACAAGTGACAAAACAAGTATAATTAATTGCTTTTATGCTTTACTTTTGATGCTATAGATCAATACCTTAAAGGGATCTTTTCACGGTTTGGTAAAGTGACAAAATTGAAAAAAGTAGTTTCAGATTCGCAAATTTTCGTTTTAGTTATGATATTTGTGAGGAAACAGTATTACTGAACATTTACAATAGTCCAATAAAGCCATTATATGTATCTTTTGACGATTTGAAAACCTAACAAGAGTTCCGCGGTCGGAGATGACCGCATTGAAGCCGGATTTTTTATTTAAATGACAGGAAAGTACCTTTCGTGTTTTTGTCAATGCAATACTTAAATTACTGAAATATTGTTCAAAGGTCAAAATGAAATGTAGTGACCTTGACCTTCAAATGAATGACATTGAAATGAGCAGTGGTGATCTTCTAGTACTGGCCAACCTTTATGTCAAGTTTGAAGACTCTAGGTACAAGCATACCAAAGTTATAACATGGAATAAGAACTTTAACATTTTTACCTACCAAAGTTATAAGAACTTTAACATTTTTACATTCAAGGTCACAGTGACCTTGACCTTAGAATGAATGACCTTGAAATGACCAGTGGTCATCTAAGTGTGCTTGCAAACCTTCATGTCAAGTTTGAAGACTCTATGTCCAAGCATACCAAAGTTATAACAATTTTAACATTTTAACATTTAAGGTCACAGTGACCTTGACCTTCAAATGAATGACATTGAAATGACCAGTGGTCATCTTCTAGTACTGGCCAATCTTTATTTCAAGTTTGAAGACTCTAGGTACAAGCATACCAAAGTTATAACATGAAATAAGAACTTTAACATTTTTACATTCAAGGTCACAGTGACCTTGACCTTCAAATGAATGACCTTGAAATGTCCAGTGGTTACTTACTAGTTCTGGCCAACCTTCATGTCAAGTTTCAAGACTCTAGGTCCAAGCATACCAAAGTTTTAACAACTTTAACATTTTTACATTCAAGGTCACAGTGACCTTGACCTTCAAATGAATGACCTTGAACTGTCCAGTGGTTACTTACTAGTTCTGGCCAACCTTCATGTCAAGTTTCAAGACTCTAGGTCCAAGCATACCAAAGTTATAACAACTTTAACATTTTTATATTGAAGGTCACAGTGACCTTCACCTTCAAATGAATGACCTTGAAATGACCAGTGGTCATCTGTTAATCCTGGCCAACCTTCATGTCAAGTTTGAAGACTCTAGGTCCAAGCATACCAAAGTTATACCATGAAATAAGAACTTTAACATTTTTACATTCAAGGTCACAGTGACCTTGACCTTCAAATGAATGACCTTGAAATGACCAGTGGTTACTAACTAGTTATGGCCAACCTTCATGTCAAGTTTCAAGACTCTAGGTCCAAGCATACCAAAGTTATAACAACTTTAACATTTTTTATATTGAAGGTCACAGTGACCTTGACCTTCAAATGAATGACCTTGAAATGACCAGTGGTCATCTGTTAATCCTGGCCAACCTTCATGTCAAGTTTGAAGACTCTAGGTCCAAGCATACCAAAGTTATACCATGAAATAAGAACTTTAACATTTTCGAGCACGCCGCCCGCCCCCCCCGCCCGCCCGCCCCCCCGCCCGCCCGACAACATCAATCTATAAGCCGAGATTTTTTCGAAAAAAATCCGGCTAAAAATTATAAAGCGTTGCAATGCAAAACCATTAAATAATTTGGAGAGTTCTGTTGTTGTCGTTTAAATTTACGAAACTACGAAGATTGCTTATATATCAAGTATAAAATACTTAAAATGTGTATACCCGGCGGAATAGCTGAGAGGGCTATTGCGTTTTTACTTCAGACTTACTCCAGGACTCCGAGGGGTCACTGGTTTGAGCCCTGGTACCGGCCCTTTTTTAAAATTTTATTCTTGATTTTTAAGATCCAATGTTTACATTTATCAATATAAAGCATTTAATGACAAACTTTAAAATATGCCAAAATCTGTGAAAAGGCCCCTTTAATTTAATTGAATAATAGTTTTCACAGTTATTTTCACAGTTATACAAGTGTCAGTAGTTTATTAATTGATAGATACAATGTGAACATTGTATGTGCTTTTAATCATTAACAAATTATTATTAGCTTAGCGCTCTAAAAACTCACACATGCTTTTATATTTTTTCATATATAAGCACTCATGAGCATGCATGTTTGAAAATTATTAAATAAAGATAATGATACAACATTATTAGACATGTGCTTTAAAAACTCATGCTATTATATTATGTTATATATTAGCATTATTATGTGCATGCATGTTTGAAAATTAGTAAATAAAGTTGTGCTTTAAAACTCACGCTATTATAGTATTGTCATATATTAGCATTATCATGTGCATGCATGTTTAAAAATTAGTAAATAAAGTTGTTCATTTAAAAACTCGCGCTATTATAGTATTGTCATATATTAGCATTATTATGTGCATGCATGTTTGAAAATTAGTAAATAAAGATAATGATAAAAAAAAATGTTTGTTATTAATGCAATAGAGGGGAAATTGCCCGAAGGGGCAAATGTCCACCTTGAGAAATTGAGTGAAGGGGCAAATGTCCACCTTGAGAAAATGAGAGAAGGGGCATATGTCCACCTTGAGTATTTGAGTGAAGGGGCAAATGTCCACCTTGAGAATTTGAGTGAAGGAGCAGATGTCCACCTACATAATTTGAGTGAAGGGGCAGATGTCCATTTAGTCCTGATCTCATGAAGGGGCAGATGTCCGAAGGGGCAAATGTCCTACATTCAGAAAAAATAACGAAATTCAGTAAATCTATTTAGTGAAACTTCAATTTTACGAGGACACAAGAGATGGTAATAAATACACATTTTGAGCATTATATGACTTGAATTCTGCAGGGACACTCTTAAGACCGTATGAAAATACTCAATCAAATATGAGCCTCACTCTGTGAAAAGGGGGTTTAATGCAAGTGCGTAAAGTGTTGTCCCAAATTAGGCTTATCAGGGACAACACTTTCTGACTTAACTGGATTTTCTCTAAGAAGAGACTTCCTTCAAACAGAAAATACCATGAAATCAGAAAGTGTCATCCCTAATTAGGACAACACAACACTTTACTTACATGCATTAAACCCCCTTTTCACAGCGTGGCTCATATGTATGTATAATATGTGAAAGTGCACTACACTGTGCACAAATACACAATTCAATAAATCAATGAAGTCTTGGTTTGAAATAAATGTGCTTAACTGTATAAAATTCTGACATGACACACAAGACGGTTCAATGATACATGATTTGAAAAAGTAAATTGACTGTGAAACAACAATAAGTCCATATGTCAATTCAGGTGTTTATCTGCAGCAGTTGCACTGCCATATGTTCAGATGCAACCTTTTCACATAGTGTGGTACAGGTTGACTTAGACTAGCACAGCCCTTGAAGGCTCCCCCAGCTGTGCACCATTCTGGGAAATCAAAGCTGATTGCACAAGCGTAAGGTGTTGTCCCAGATGAGCATGTGTGGACTGCACAGGCTAATCTGGGAAAGAACTTAACGCACATGCATTAAGCCCATATTTATCAGAACAAGGCTCACATGTCAATGTAGGTGTTCATCTGCAGCAGTTGCACTCCCTCCACAACTTCCAATGCAGGCTCTTCACGTACAGGCTGACTAGCACAGCCCGCAAAGGCTCCAACACGAGGGCAAACTCTAGCAGACTGGCAAGGAAGTAACACATCCACTCCTGCAGCTCCTTGTCACCCAACTGTGCTCCGATGACTGTCACATACACCGTGCACAGGACAATCCAAGCAAACAGCAGGAGCAGGATAAGGGACTTAACAAAACCTCGCAGAGGTTTACGGGCCTCCCCTGTGCAGTCATGCTCAAGCTGGTACAAGCCAGCCCTTGTCAGTGTTTGTGAGTCATCCCCTTCCTCTAGCATGTAGTAGGAATCCATGATATTGGAGATGTGCACCTGAGATGATGCAGTGAAATGTAAATAGTAAAGCAATTAAACAGTTTTGTAATATGATTACCGATATATAATGTACAATTGAGCCAGTCTCTGGGAATACAGGGTTTGATGAATCTGTGTTAGGTTTGGCCCCTTGTCAGGGACAAAACTTACGGCCTACATGCTATTTTTCGTTCCATGGATGACTCTCCAATGTATAAAAAATCCAGTTAAGATGGAAAGTGTTGTCCCTGATCTGAGACGACACTTTACTACACAGATGCAGTAAACCCTGTTTTCCCAGACAAAGGCTCATATACATTGGAATATTATACTTCATATTTTTTTTAAATGAAATATAAAACTGGCAGGACTCCCAATCCTTATGGCCCACAAAATGTGTGCTGGGTAACTAGAATTTATTAATACCGGTACACTTTTATTAACCCGTAACGTGTATTACTGTAAGAACAAGTGTCAAAATGGTAGTTAATATTACCAATTTGTTGATCTGAAAAAAAACTGCAAATCTGATTTGTTTAAATAATTTGAACCACAATTATGTTGGCCCAAGTGGTAATATTTATTACAACCAGTACTTCAAATTGATATACACATAAACATGGACAAATGATCAAGTAACAATTATTTCTATTCTTCATGCATACAAAAAGTATTTTAAGTTTCTTACCGTAAGTACTTTTTATGTATAAATTGTAACCTTTGCAAGGGAAATTGTGCACAGGAAAAGTTAGATTTATATTAAAAACCTTTCCAAAGAATGCTAACAGTGATTAAAATTAGCAAAAGCCAACAAGCACTGGTGAATTTATACCTGGCTTGCCAACATCCTCTTTTATATAGGCGGGTTTGTAAGATTTATTGGACTCAAGTAATAATAAAAGAATTCACCCTTGGTAGAACTGATTATTTCAATGTGCATGATACATTCAGAGTACAAACTTGCAATAACAAATGTAATGGATCAAATTAATGAATCAATAAATGTAAATCCTTCAATATAACATAATGGGCGACATGCTATTACTAGTTGTAAGACGAATTACCAGCTGCAAACAATAATTTGCTCTATGCATGTAAAACTCTTTGCAGAAAATAGAATGTAATAATGCACCATGTAGTTTTATATACCTATTAAAATACAAGAGGGTCATGATGGCCCTGTATCGCTCCACTGCTGAAAAAAGGCTGAAACAAATATTCTCTGCATGTGCAAATACTTAAATACAGGCCCTATTTAAGCACATGTACACTTTTGTGACCCCCTGGGCTTGGTCAAATTTAACCCCAGGGGAATAATTTGAGCAAACTTTGTAAAGGACTGCTTTATCTCACTACATGCACATACAAAATATGGTAGCCCTAGGTCCAAGAGTTAAGGACAAGAATATTTTAAAAGTTTTCACAAAATAAGCAAGATATAAGCGTATATAATGTTCAATTTTGTGACCCTACGGTCAGTGTCAAATTTGACCCAAAGGGCATAATTTGAACAAACTTGGTAGAGGACTATAAGATGTTACTGCATACCAAATTTGGTAGCCGTAGTCTGAATGCTTTTCGACAAGAAGATTTTTAAAGATTTCACAAAATAGACGCTTTATAAGCGTTTATTCAATTTTGTGACCCCCCAGGGCAGGGTCAAAGTTGACCCCAGAGGCATTATTTGAACAAATTTGGTAGAGGTTTATTAGATGTCACTACATACAAAATTTGGTAGCCCTAGGCCCAATGGTTATGGACAGAAAGATGTTTAAAGTTTTCACAAAATAGGCCCCATATAAGCGTATGTTCAGTTTTGTGACCCCCGGGCAGGGTCAAATTTGAACCAAGGGGCATAATTTGAACAAACTTGGTAGAGAACTATTAGATGTCACTACATACCAAATTTGGTAGCCCTATGCCTTATGGTTAAGGACAATAAGATTTTTAAAGTTTTCACAAAATAGGCACTATATAAGCATATAATTGATTTTGTGGCCCCCAGGGCAGTGTCAAATTTGACTCCTGGAGCATAATTTGAACAAACTAAGTGAAGGACTATACAATATCACTACATACCAAATTGTGTAGCCCTAGGCCTAATGGTTATGGACAAGATTTTTTTTTTTTCCACAAAATAGGCATTATATAAGCATATGTTAAATTTTGTGACCCCGGGGCAGGTTCAAATTTGACCCCAGGGATAAAATTTGAACAAATTTGGTAGAGGACTATAAGATGTCACTAGATACCAAATTTGATAGCCCTAGGCTGGATGGTTATGGACAAAGAAGACTTTTGAAGTTTTAACAAAATAGGCCTTATATAAGCATATGTTCAATTTTGTGATCCCCTGGGGCGGGGTCAAATTTGACCCCAAGGGCATAATTTGAACAAACTTGGTAGAGAACTATAAGATTTCACTACATACCAAATTATGTAGGCCTAGGCCCAATGTTTATGGACAAGAAGATTTTTTAAAGTTTTCACAAAATTGGCCTTATATAAGTGTATGTTCAATTTTGTGACCCCCAGGGCAGGGTCAAATTTACCCAAGGGGCACAATTTGAACAAACTTGGTAGAGGACTATAAGATGTCACTACATACCAAATTTGGTAGCCCTAGACCCAATGGTTATGGACAAGAAGATTTTAAAGTTTTCACAAAATAAGCCCTTTATAAGCATATATTCAATTTTGTGACCCCCGGGGCAGTTTCAAATTTGACTCCAGGGGCATAATTTGAACAAACTAAGAATAGAACTATTACATGTCACTACATACCAAATTTGGTAGCCCTTTGCCATACAGTTATGGACCAAAAGATTTTTAAAGTTTTAACACAATAGGCCTTATATAAGCATATGTTCAATTTTGTGACCCCAAGGGCAGGGTCAAATTTACCCCAGGAGCATAATTTCAACAAACTTGGTGAAGACTATAAGATATCACTACATACCAAATTTGGTAGCCCTAGACCCAATGGTTATGGACAAGAATTTTAAAGTTTTCACAAAATAAGCCCTTTATAAGCATATATTCAATTTTGTGACCCCTGGGGCAGTTTCAAATATGACCCCAGGGGCATAATTTGAACAAACTAAGAAGAGAACTATTACATGTCACTACACACCAAATTTGGTAGCCCTATGCCATACGGTTATGGACAAAATGATTTTTAAAGTTTTCACACAATAGGCCTTATATAAGCATATCTTCAATTTTGTGAACCTCGGGGCAGGGTCAAACTTGACCCCAGGGGCATAATTGGAACAAACTTGGTAGAGGACTATAAGATGTCACTACATACCAAATTTGGTAGCCCAATGTTTATTGACAAGAAGAATTTAGTTTAAAAAAAATAAGACCTTTATAAGCATATTATACAGGGTTCATACAGATTTTCTTGAATGATATTCAAGCACTATTTAAGCACTTTTCAAGGGAAAAAAATCCAAATTCAAGCACTTTTTTAGTCCGACATACTGAAAAATGTATAGTATTTTAGTGTCCAATACTGTTAACATTTTTCGCTAAATTGGTCCCTTCTTGCTTAACATTCTTTGTGACTTACAACAGTCTGCACTACCCTGATTCCGTAACAACTGTTTTAATAAAAAGTAAGATATTTCATTATGATATAGTACCGTAATTAACCAAAGGCATTACACATACCAAAACAAAACCTATCATTTGTATTGAGTATGTATTCTAAATGTTCACTCTTCTGGTGGCTTTACAACGCTGATTCCCCCATACTAGCCACCTCTATATCTCTTCTGCATACTTAGCATTGGCGTTGTCAATAACCTAAGGGTACTTCAAAAGCAACCCTTTCTGAAAAATGCACTTATTCACTGGCATATTTCAACTTGTTAGCACCGTCATGGCATAATGCATACAAATAAACCAAAGTAGACCAATTGGCGACAGATGAGTAGTATTTACCTCCCTTACATTATAAAACCCGTACCGATCCAGTACCTGCTAGTATAAACAGATCGGAACTGTCATAAATCTGGAAAAAAAACTACGACTTCGGACTCATGGAAAAGACATGAAAATATGTATTTTTACGCTTAGTAAAGGCACCGTGTACTTAAACAACCGCCACTAGCTGCGGTGTTCATCTCACTGTGTTCGCTAACCAATATGAACCCCGAGATGAGTGTTCAGATCAAATGTTGCGGGGCCGTTTGCCATAAGGCGAACACCGCGAATCACCGCAGACCCATAATATATACCGCCGTGTTCATCGTGTTCGCTTAAAATAAAATAATTCAACATAAACGTATTGTATTGATCCCTTTCATTTAAAAGTGATAATGAATAATGTATTTCACACCCATGCCCATGACAGTGTTTTATGTCTTATAAAACGCCGCGTAAAAAAGAAAACAGTGTTCGCACATAGCTGTAGGATACCGCACCTGAAGGAGTGTTAATTGAGTATTTGATTATTCAATTAACAGTTTGAAGCCAAGGAGAACTCGTAACTGATTGTAGTCATCGTATTATCCCGAGTCTCAAGATTCCCCGATACATAAGTTTCAACTGTCTCAATTGCATATATGCAACTTCTCCCATCTTTATCCATTACTCAATAATCCCATATATGCCCGATTTAAATTTTTAAAATCAAATTATGGGTGGGTAATATAGATGATTAAAGTCATAAACACAAACGTTTGCTATTTTCGAAAGTATCAAATGAATTTCCTCATATGATTCTATTTAAAGATTTGATGAAATAAGCGCCCAATCAGGACAGTTGTATTGCAACATGTGTAAATCATCTGACGGGGTTTGCACACATCGTGTACAGCTATTTTAGGTTACAATTTCTACATGAAATAAATGAATTTCTTTTTCTGAAAAAAAAAGCGCACGAAAATTGGCGTGAGTCAGATAGGAGGAGCAATCAATATCATCGGATCAATATGACGTGAAATTATCTGAAAGCTTGGAAATAATGAATCTGGTTTTAACATTTTTAATTGTTGTTATTTCATTTCAAGCACTTTTCCAGCCAAATTTAAGCACTTTCTAAGCACTTTTCAAGGCTATGGTTGAAAATAAGCACTTTTAAGCACTCCAGATCATTGTTAAGCACTTTTCAAGATAAACCTTGATTTTTAAGAACTTTTCAAGGTCTGTGCGAACCCTGATATATTCAATTTTGTGACCCCCAGAGCAGTTTCAAATTTGTCCCCAGGGGCATAATTTGAACAAACTAAGAAGAGAACTATTACATGTCACTACATACCAAATTTGGTAGCCCTATGCCATACAGTTATGGACAAGAAGATTTTGAAAGTTTTCACAAAATAAGCCTTATATAAGCATATGTTCAATTTTGTGACCCTCGTTGCAGGGTCAAACTTGACCCCAGGGGCATAATTTGAAAAAAACTTGGTAGAGGACTATAAGATGTCACTACATACCAAATTTGGTAGCCCTAGCCCTAAGGGTTATGGACAAAAGAATTTGTAAAGTTTTCACAAAATAGACCCTATATAAGCATATGTTCAATTTTGTGACTCCCGGGGCAGGGTCATATTTGACCCCAGGGGCATAATTTGAAGAAATTTGGTAGAGGTCTTTTAGAAGTCTCTACATACCAAATTTGGTTGCTCTAGGCCCAATGGTTATGGATGAGAAGAATTTGAAAGTGTTCACAAAATAGGCCATATATAAGCATATGTTCAATTTTGTGACCTCCGGGGCAGGGTCAAGTTTGACCCCAGGGGCATAATTTGAAGAAATTTGGTAGAGGACTATTACATGTCTCTACATACCAAATTTGATAGCCCTAGGCCCAATGGTTATGGACGAGAAAATTTTGAAAGTTTTCACAAAATAGGCCTTATATAAGCATATGTTCAATTTTGTGACCCCCGGGGCAGGGTCAAATATGACCTCAGGGGCATAATTTGAAGAAATTTGGTAGAGGACTTTTAGATGTCTCTACATACATGTACCAAATTTGACAGTCCTAGGCCCAGTGGTTATGGACGTAAAGATTTTGAAAGTTTTCACAAAATAGGCCTTATATAAGCATATGTTCAATTTTGTGACCCCCGGGGCAGGGTCAAATTTGACCCCAGGGGCATAATTTGAAGAAATTTGGTAGAGGACTATTAGATGTCTCTACATACCAAATTTGATAGCCCTAGGCCCAATGGTTATGGATGAGAAAATTTTGAAAGTTTTCACAAAATAGGCCTTATAAGCATATGTTAAATTTTGTGACCCCCGGGGCAGGGTCAAATTTGACCCCAGGGGCATAATTTGAAAAAATTTGGTAGAGGACTATTAGATATCTCTACATACCAAATTTGATAGACCTAGGCCCAATGGTTATGGACGAGAAAATTTTGAAAGTTTTAACAAAATAGGCCTTATATAAGCATATGTTCAATTTTGTGACCCCCGGGGCAGGGTCAAATTTGACCCCAGGGGCATAATTTGAATAAATTTGGTAGAGGACTATTAGATGTCTCTTCATACCAAATTTGATAGCCCTAGGCCCAATGGTTATGGACGAAAAGATTTTGAAAGTTTTCACAAAATAGGCCTTATATAAGCATATGTTCAATTTTGTGATCTCCGGGGCAGGGTCAAATTTGACCCCAGGGGCATAATTTGAAGAAATTTGGTAGAGGACTATAAGATGTCTCTACATACCAAATTTGATAGCCCTTGGCCCGATGGTTATGGATGCAGACCTGTTTACCCTACCCATTGCTTCTCAGTAGAATGGAGGGCATCTCTCAGTAGTTTTGGGCTGTTGTCAGTAGTTTTAACTTTTTAAATCATTTTGAGCATTAAAACACCATGACTGGGTCACATATCAGTTTAACGGTACATAAAGCATTAGATGAATGTACTTGCTAAAAATTAAATCTGTTAAATGATTTTATTTGCTTTTATTTGTTACAGCCTTTGCCATTTGGATTGGGAAAAATGGCGCGATAAACCATGAAATTGGAAAAAATAGCGCGATAACCATGAAATTGGGAAACATTAAGCATTATACATATGATTATAAGTAACAGAATTAAAATTGTTTTTAAGTGTATGTTTGACAGCATTGTTATATTATTAAGTGCTGCTTTAATGTCTTCTTACAATGAAGACAATATTTAATTAATATCCATCCACATGCATATTAAACTTACTATAATCTATAGATTCTTAAATACACCATTTGATCATAAGCTCTTTAAGAGTAGCTATTAATTTAATTCAGTATTTTTAAAAATTAAATATCATAAGGGGAAAACATAAACAAATATTGACAAACACCCTTTAGTGTTCTTGTTGTGTTAATAATGTATTAAATGGAGTTTAAATAATATATTTTATTTGTTTACCTTTCAATATCGTGCACTTGACAACCTCAGTTCAATGCTATTTCATTAAACTGTACAGCGTAACAAACATAATAAAGCAGAATATGCATATGAATCTGAGTATACACAGATCCACTAACATATAAATCAAATCATGTTTGTCTCTTTCCTTTTGCGAACGATCCTCATTATAATAAATGCTTTTACTTTGTGAGTAGACTGAACTACAATTTTCCAATACTTGTTTCAGTGACGCACATTCACGGTGCATATTTCTGATAAATATTTTATTTTTATTTTTATCTCAAACGTAGTATTTTGCATGAATTGACACACGCATTACATTATTCCCTATTGACCATATGATATCCGTTGTTAATTTGAATGATATTTATTATTTTCGCCGTTAATCGCAATTTCTCGTCTGCTTGCCGTCATCTTGGACTTGTGTACAAACAGGCGTGCTCAATCCCGATACATCAACTATCGTCGGTATTCTCCGCAATAGAGAGAGAGATGTGTATTCTGGATTGCAACGTAAAATCGTATATATTCGGCTAAATTTGCGAACCAATACGCAAGTCAGTTGTTGTTCAGTGACGACTCGACAAGCTCGATCAGCACTCGTTCCCCGGGAGGCTTGAATTTTAAACGCTTCTTACTACGCAAGCGCCAAAATAATTATGATTGATAAATTACCCGCAAAGACCAAAAATAAGCTAAAGTACGATTAAAAACTGAAATTTGACCATTTTGATCGATGGATCTGTAGTTTTTCAGTACAAATCCGTAGTGCGTAGTTTAGCCAAATAATCCATAGTAACTACGGCGAATCCGTAGAAGTAAACAGGTCTGTGGATGAGAAGATTCTGAAAGTTTTCACAAAATAGGCTTTATATAAGCATATGTTCAATTTTGTGACCCCCGGGGCAGAGTCAAATTTGACCCCAGGGGCATAATTTAAAAATTAAACGAGACTTACCTTGGTTAAGTCGATGTTTGAATGTAAGTCTATGAGTCATAGACTCACTGGAGGGATTAAATGAGATTGTGCGGCGCATGCGCAGATCAGGCTTTAAAGAAATTTTGTCATTATAATCCATAAGCAAGTCGTGGTACTATAAATCTAACGACTAAGTGTACAACTTGCTGTTCTAAAAAACCTTTACCAAATATGTGTGGGGAGGGGGGGCGGCATTTAATCCCTCCAGTGAGTCTATGACTCATAGAATAACATTCAAACATCGACTTAACCAAGGTAAGTCTCGTTTAATTTTTAAATTCTATTTCGTCATAAAACTGTACGTCTTAAATGAGATTTCAAAGCTGATAATGACAAAATTAACCATGTAATACAGTACTTACATGTACTCTAATGATGTTACTGTAAAACTGCATTTTCAAACATTGAATCGTCTTCAATGTTTAACGAATAGTACTTCTTAAATGTAGAATCTGCTGTCCAACCAGCACGCTTCATTATAACACTAATTGGCACATTGTTGTCTCGAGCTTTTGATGTTGATGCACTCCTGACACTGTGAGCACCATAAACTGTTACATCAATCCCCCGACTTAATCATGACTGTCCGTATCCAACGTGATACTGTGTCTTTAGAAACAGGCCCATGCGGCCTAATATAGCTGATTAACAGTTTCTTATTTGTGGATGGTCGGACTTTCTTAGTTCGACTGAGATACTCTTTCATAACAGTATATACACAAAGCCTCCTATCTGGAGGGTAACATTTTAACAAAAGAACTGAATAATCAAAGCCCGGCCGGCTTTGTTTTAACAATGAATCGAATTGTACAACAAACTGTGATTTTTCTTTAATTAACTTATTAACACTCAACAAATGAACTGTCTGGGATCGAGCGGCATTCGTTAATGCAATCAACATGACTAATTTCAGAGTCAATTCCTTCAATGACAAGTGTTTCACTGGCGAAAGGGATTTCAGATATGTTAGTACGTTTTGTACATCCCAAGTCTTGGTGTACTTAGATTTGCAGGGCCGCAAATTAAATACTTCTTTCATGAATCTAATAACCACTGGGTGAGAACCTGCTGGAACGTTTTCAAGTCTTAAAAACGATGACAAAGCTCCTCTGGCTGTATTAAGGCCACTATATCCTACTCCGCGTTCAAATTCTTCAGTCAAAAACTCCACTACGTCCTTTACAGAAACCGAAACTGAATCAATTTTGCACTTGTCACAATACCGAAACCATCTTGATATATACGTCTGATATTGTTTTTGGGTTCCGGATCGCCATGAAGACATGAGTATTTTGGTTGCCCTTCTAGAAAAACCTTGACATCTGAACGATTCCCGGACACTAGACATGCAATCAGAACTAAGTCTTTTGCCAGCGGATGGGTTTGATCGGAGTGTGGTAGATATAGAACTTTTTTGGTTGCCGGAAGAATGAAGGGCTCCTTTATAATCATTCCCATTTGTTTTGAAAACCAAGTTTGTGTTGGCCACAGGGGTGCTATTATCAAACACCTGGCTCTGTCTAAGGAAATTTTCTGAACGCATCGTCCCAGCATGCTGAAAGGAGGAAACACACAAGAGCATGAAAATACACTCCAATCAGTTGTAAATGCATCTACCAAATAAGAATTTGGTTCAGGCTTCCAAGAGCAGAAAACTGGCAACTTAGCATTTAGCCTTGTTGCAAACAAATCAATTTCCGGTTTTTCAATAGTTTGAGAGATTTTTCCAAACACATCAGGATACAAGGACCATTCTATTCGATCATTGAATCTCCTAGAGGGCTCGTCGGCCAAATTTTCTTTCCCAGCAATGTGAGAGCATGATAACCAGACATTGTTTTCTATGCACCAAAACCAAATTTGCTTTGTAAGCATATCACATTTATCAGAGCGAATGCCACCCATATTTGTTAGGTAGCCCACTGCTGTCGAGGAATCTGTTAAAACCTTAACATGTTTCCCTATGATTTCCTCTTTCAATGATTTAACAGCGAATAATATTGCTTTGAGTTCTAGGACATTAATATGCTCAGAACTTTCGTCTTTAGTCCACCTACCGCCTACTGTTCTACTTTCAATGACAAAACCCCAACCTGACAGAGAAGCATCAGTCTGTATAACTATGTCTGGATTGCCGTGACTTATAACCCTATATTGTTCATGGACATGCTGTATCCACCAAATGAGTTCCCTTTTCATCTTCCAATTAATACCCATCTTTGCGTCAAAATTACCACAGACAAGCTTCAGCGCAACAGTTTTGCCCTTTTCTAGCTCTCTATAGTGTAGCTTGCCAAATTGCACTGCTGAAAATGCCGACACTAACAAGCCAATTACATGTGCTAGCTCCCTAATTTTTGCCTGCTTTGCATAATACAACTGCGTACATTCCAAAACTATTTGATCAATTTTATTTTGGGGCAAAAATACTTTCATTTGCTCAGAACACCAGCCTCTTGGTGGGAATTCTAACAGATTTTTTGAGATTTACGATAAACCCAACTCTGGACATGAGGTCTTCTGTATGAAAAATGTTTTCACAGCACAGCTGGTATGTATCCCCACAAAGATTACTATCATCAATAAATCCACTATTGACATATCCTTGACTGCGAAGTTTAGCATATACTGGCTTGAGTAGCTTTGTAAATAATCTTGGCATGCATGCTAGCCCGTTGGGACAGGCTGTGAATTGAAAAAGTTGACCTTTCCAAACAAATCTTAAGTATTTCTGCTGTTCTGGGGCAATACCAATAGAGTAGTATGCATGGCGCAAGTCAATAGATCCCATGTATGTGTCTTTTGTGATTAAATTCAAGGCTTTCTCGAAAGTATCCATTTTAAAATGGTGATAAGGAATAAACTCATTTAATTTTTTCAAATTTAAAATCATTCTATGCTCACCATTCTTCTTTGGTCTGATAAAAATTGGTGAAACAAATTGTCCTGGCTCATACACAGCCTTTACTATTACCCCAAGATCCATAAGTTTCTGAATTTCAGTGTCAATGATCTCTGAATCACGAGTGTTAAATGGTATTTGATTGCAATATTCTTTTCAGTGTGTTATAAAATTGCTCATGAAAAACAACATGAAAATTTTCAACCATATCAAGAATAATGGGATCACTAGTGAGCTTGCGCCATTCATCAACAAAATATTTAAGCCTTCCGGCTTCAAATTTCGATTCACTGACCTGATTTGTTACTGACGTGGAGGGCGACTCTGCCACCGTCTCATCACGTTTTTTGGCGGGTTGGAGAACGATGGATTAGGTCCATGTGATGCGTAGGAACCACGTCCCCTCGTATAACCCCTTGGGCTTGCCCGTGACCGCATTCGGAAACCGGGTCTTCTGAAACTACCTCCGTAACCACCTCTCTGAACACGATTACAGATTCTGTTAGAATCTTCAATCTCTTTTGCTTGTTTGCCTACATCGTCACCGAACAGCTCGGAAGTGAATGGCAAAGAGTGATTGCAAAGATGAGCATAGTCACTACGCAGTTCTGGCCTGAGGAGATCTCTCCTTGTGAGATTTATCTGTCTGTTGGTGTGCCCCAAAAGGGCTAAGGCATTGTTGCATTGGTCAACAAGGGGGTTCATCTTTGCAGACCCCTGTTCTAGACAGCCATCTCATTCACTGTTTTAGCTAATATAGTAGCTGCCTTAATCACCGATATCTCGATGTTTTGAAGTTTTTTGTCTGTCAACCTAGTGTTGTGTGAGATGGCATCCCAAATAAGCCTATTTATCTTAACCACTGAAAGGCCTTCACAATTTCCTGGCCTTGCAAGTTTCTCATCTTTTATCAATTCATCGTACCGATCGTCATCGATTCCGTTATGGAAAAGATCATTGATATTGTCAGCTAATGTCTGATCGATGTCCTTATCAACTGTTTCCGTCGACCGAAACTTTTTTGCCATGGACTCAAATCTGCTGTGGCTTGCTTCGTCAGCAGGTCGCTTTCGCGAATTTTGAGTTTCTGAGCCATGCCCGACAGGCTGGATTTCTTCTATATCATCCGACTCGAAGCACTCACCCTCTTTATAATAACCGTAGCCATCATCATACATCTCAACGTTAGGCGATTCGACTTTTTCAAGTTGTGCTCCCAAATCAGTCATTTTTTCGCTTTGCTTGATTATAGAGTCTTGCATACTTTTTAGAATCGCTAACATTTCAACGTTCGGCGAGTCCTGTATTGCCGAGTCCTGACATTTGGAAGTATCAAGTGTCTCCGACACTGGTTTCGATGGCACTTTTTTCTTTTCAGAAAGTTTAGCTTTGTCTTTAACTGAAAGTTGCTTCACGGCCTCTTTGCCGTCCGCCATCTTGTTTTTGTATTTCGCACGTGGCGAGTAAACCACTGTCGAAAACTGCGGTTTCTGACCGAATCTGATAGATTGGTCGATGTAAATTCTCTCTAAAGGAGAAAAAACTCCAGACAGGAGTATTTTATTATTAAAAGTTATTAAAATAACACGTTAATCCTCGAAATCTATGAAATTTCTTCTTAGCAAATTTACGCCTGTTAATACTGCAAACGACGTCAGCACACTGATCTGCGCATGCGCCGCACAATCTCATTTAAGACTGACAGTGATATGACGAAATAGAATTTGAACAAATTTGGTAGAGGACTATTAGATGTCTCTACATACCAAATTTGATAGCCCTAGGCCCAACGGTTATTAGTGCTGCAACAATATACCGGTATATCGGTATATATCGCAATCCGCATATTGTATTGCGATACGATTTTCATCATACCGGTACGAACATTTAACAAGAGTTCCGCGGTCGGAGATGACCGCATTGAAGCCGGATTTTTGATTTAAATGACAGGAAAGTACCTTTCGTGTTTTTGTCAATGCAATACTTAAATTACTGAAATATTGTTCAAAGGTCAAAATGAAATGTAAGTACTTTTCAAGGCATGAGCAAACCTTGTGTTATGTTTTGAATGCATGCATATACATGAACAACAACTCTAGGTCTAAGCATACCAAAGTATTAACAACTTTAACATATTTACATCCAAGGTCACAGTGACCTCGACCTTCAAATGAATGACCTTGAAATGACCAGTGGTCATCTAAGTGTGCTTGCAAACCTTTACGTCAAGTTTGAGATTCTAGGTCCAAGCATACCAAAGTTACAACAATTTTAACATTTTAACATTAAGTTCACAGTGACCTTGACCTTCAAATGAATGACATTGAAATGAATGACCTTGAAATGACCAGTGGTCATCTATGTGTGCTTGCAAACCTTTACGTCAAGTTTGAGATTCTAGGTCCAAGCATACCAAAGTTATAACAATTTTAACATTGAAGGTCACAGTGACCTTGACCTTCAAATGAATGACATTGAAATGAGCAGTGGTGATCTTCTAGTACTGGCCAACCTTTATGTCAAGTTTGAAGACTCTAGGTACAAGCATACCAAAGTTATAACATGGAATAAGAACTTTAACATTTTTACCTACCAAAGTTATAAGAACTTTAACATTTTTACATTCAAGGTCACAGTGACCTTGACCTTAGAATGAATGACCTTGAAATGACCAGTGGTCATCTAAGTGTGCTTGCAAACCTTCATGTCAAGTTTGAAGACTCTATGTCCAAGCATACCAAAGTTATAACAATTTTAACATTTTAACATTTAAGGTCACAGTGACCTTGACCTTCAAATGAATGACATTGAAATGACCAGTGGTCATCTTCTAGTACTGGCCAATCTTTATTTCAAGTTTGAAGACTCTAGGTACAAGCATACCAAAGTTATAACATGAAATAAGAACTTTAACATTTTTACATTCAAGGTCACAGTGACCTTGACCTTCAAATGAATGACCTTGAAATGTCCAGTGGTTACTTACTAGTTCTGGCCAACCTTCATGTCAAGTTTCAAGACTCTAGGTCCAAGCATACCAAAGTTATAACAACTTTAACATTTTTACATTCAAGGTCACAGTGACCTTGACCTTCAAATGAATGACCTTGAAATGTCCAGTGGTTACTTACTAGTTCTGGCCAACCTTCATGTCAAGTTTCAAGACTCTAGGTCCAAGCATACCAAAGTTATAACAACTTTAACATTTTTATATTGAAGGTCACAGTGACCTTCACCTTCAAATGAATGACCTTGAAATGACCAGTGGTCATCTGTTAATCCTGGCCAACCTTCATGTCAAGTTTGAAGACTCTAGGTCCAAGCATACCAAAGTTATACCATGAAATAAGAACTTTAACATTTTTACATTCAAGGTCACAGTGACCTTGACCTTCAAATGAATGACCTTGAAATGACCAGTGGTTACTAACTAGTTATGGCCAACCTTCATGTCAAGTTTCAAGACTCTAGGTCCAAGCATACCAAAGTTATAAGAACTTTAACATTTTTTATATTGAAGGTCACAGTGACCTTGACCTTCAAATGAATGACCTTGAAATGACCAGTGGTCATCTGTTAATCCTGGCCAACCTTCATGTCAAGTTTGAAGACTCTAGGTCCAAGCATACCAAAGTTATACCATGAAATAAGAACTTTAACATTTTCGAGCACGCCGCCACCCCGCCCGCCCGCCCCCCCCCGCCCGCCCGACAACATCAATCTATAAGCCGAGATTTTTTCGAAAAAAATCCGGCTAACAAAAATTCAACTACATTTCGTCCAGAAAAGCCATCTTAAATAATGATATCATAGTAAACAAAACAAAGCGGTATTTAGTAAAAATAAATTACGTAAAAATAGCATTCTAAAAAGTCTATTATATGGAGTGGCATTGTTACATGGGAGCATTCGTGTGATGCTTTTGAACGAATTATTGTTGAATTAATAACGCACAAGTGTTAATGTTTCGTTCGATTCTGATATGAGCATTATTAATTTTGTAATAAGAATTTGGGAAACACGCTTCCGAATTGTAATGCTAACACGACAATAAAAAAAGTGCTTTATCCTTTGTCTCAATAAAAAGCGCACGAAAATTATGCAGACATGTAGAACGTCGCATGGAAAGTGTGGGTGTATTTTGTGTTGTATATAAACGGGAACATCTTGTCAGGCGATTTATGCGTGTTCAGTGGAAAAAAAACCCCGCCTGATTGGACGTTATTTCATCACATCTTTAAATAGTAACCAATGCCAAAATGTATTTGATACTTAAGAATAATTGGTAAATGTTTGTGTTTAGTTTTATTCTTGGGCACTTTTATAATACATATTTACCAGAATTTGCTTTAAAACTGGAATATACGGGATTATCGGGTAATTGGCGAGTTATAATTCTGGTACAAGTTTGCAATATATTGCGATATATTGCAATACGGGTTTTTGAACTGACAATATATTGCAATACGCTTTTCGGCGTATTGTTGCAGCACTAATGGTTATGGATGAGAAGATTTTGAAAGTTTTCACAAAATAGGCTTAATATAAGCAAACTTTCATTTTTGTGACCCCCAGGGCAGGGTCAAATTTGACCCCAGGGGCATAATTTGAACAAATTTGAAAGAGGTTCACCCCAGAAACATTCCTGAGAAATTTCATCAGAATTAGACCAGTAGTTTAGGAGAAGATGTTTTAAGGAAAAGTAACGCACATACGCACGACGGACACAGGACCATGACATAAGCCCCGCTGGCCTCTGGCCAGTGGAGCTAATAAACCAATAATCCAAATAATAACACACACATTTAACCCTCCCAATCAGCTGACATGATATAAGGGTGTTTTTTTTCTGAGTTAAACAGGTCCCATATCTATGTAGTTCAACTCTTTGCTAGATCACTGCTCTACCTGATGTATGTAGTTCAACTCCTCACTAGATCACTGCTCTACCTCATGTATGTAGTTCAACTCCTCGCTAGATCACTGCCCTACCTGATGTATGTAGTTCAACTCCTCGCTAGATCACTGCCCTACCTGATGTATGTAGTTTAACTCCTCGCTAGATCACTGCTCTACCTGATGTATGTAGATCAACTCTTTGCTAGATCACTGCCCTACCTGATGTATGAAGTTCTACTCCTCGCTAGATCACTGCTCTACCTGATGTATGTAGATCAACTCTTTGCTAGATCACTGCCCTACCTGATGTATGTAGTTCAACTCCTCGCTAGATCACTGCCCTACCTGATGTATGTAGTTCAACTCCTCGCTAGATCACTGCCCTACCTGATGTATGTAGTTCAACTCCTCGCTAGATCACTGCCCTACCTGATGTATGTAGTTCAACTCCTTGCTAGATCACTGCCCTACCTGATGTATGTAATTCAACTCCTTGCTAGATCACTGCCCTACCTGATGAATGTAGTTCAACTCCTCGCTAGATCACTGCCCTACCTGATGTATGTAGTTCAACTCCTAGCTAGATCACTGCCCTACCTGATGTATGTAGTTCAACTCCTCGCTAGATCACTGCCCTACCTGATGTATGTAGTTAAACTCCTTGCTAGATCACTGCCCTACCTGATGTATGTAATTCAACTCCTCGCTAGATCACTGCTCTACCTGATGTATGTAGTTCAACTCCTCGCTAGATCACTGCTCTACCTGATGTATGTAGTTCAACTCCATGCTAGATCACTGCCCTACCTGAAGTATGTAGTTCAACTCCTCACTTGATCACTGCCCTACCTGATGTATGTAGTTAAACTCCTTGCTAGATCACTGCCCTACCTGATGTATGTAATTCAACTCCTCGCTAGATCACTGCCCTACCTGATGTATGTAGTTCAACTCCTCGCTAGATCACTGCCCTACCTGATGTATGTAGTTCAACTCCTTGCTAGATCACTGCCCTACCTGATGTATGTAATTCAACTCCTTGCTAGATCACTGCCCTACCTGATGAATGTAGTTCAACTCCTCGCTAGATCACTGCCCTACCTGATGTATGTAGTTCAACTCCTAGCTAGATCACTGCCCTACCTGATGTATGTCGTTCAACTCCTCGCTAGATCACTGCCCTACCTGATGTATGTAGTTAAACTCCTTGCTAGATCACTGCCCTACCTGATGTATGTAATTCAACTCCTCGCTAGATCACTGCCCTACCTGATGTATGTAGTTCAACTCCTCGCTAGATCACTGCTCTACCTGATGTATGTAGTTCAACTCCTCGCTAGATCACTGCCCTACCTGATGTATGTAGATCAACTCCTCGATAGATCACTGCTCTACCTGATGTATGTAGTTCAACTCCCCGCTAGATCACTGCCCAACCTGATGTATGTAGTTCAACTCCTCACTAGATCACTGCTCTACCTGATGTATGTAATTCAACTCCTCGCTAGATCACTGCCCTACCTGATGTATGTAGTTCAACTCCATGCTAGATCACTGCCCTACCTGAAGTATGTAGTTCAACTCCTCACTAGATCACTGCCCTACCTGATGTATGTAGTTAAACTCCTTGCTAGATCACTGCCCTACCTGAAGTATGTAGTTAAACTCCTTGCTAGATCACTGCCCTACCTGATGTATGTAGTTAAACTTCTTGCTAGATCACTGCCCTACCTGATGTATGTAGTTAAACTCCTTGCTAGATCACTGCCCTACCTGATGTATGTAGTTAAACTCCTTGCTAGATCACTGCCCTACCTGATGTATGTAGTTCAACTCTTTGCTAGATCACTGCCCTACCTGATGTATGTAGTTCAACTCCTCGCTAGATCACTGCCCTACCTGATGTATGTAGTTCAACTCCTCTCTAGATCACTGCTCTACCTGATGTATGTACTTAAACTCCTTGCTAGATCACTGCCCTACCTGATGTATGTAGTTCAACTACTCGCTAGATCACTGCCCTACCTGATGTATGTAGTTCAACTCCTCTCTAGATCACTGCTCTACCTGATGTATGTACTTAAACTCCTTGCTAGATCACTGCCCTACCTGATGTATGTAGTTCAACTTCTTGCTAGATCACTGCCCTACCTGATGTATGTAGTTCAACTTCTTGCTAGATCACTGCCCTACCTGATGTATGAAGTTCAACTACTCTCTAGATCACTGCTCTACCTGATGTATGTAGTTAAACTCCTTGCTAGATCACTGCCCTACCTGATGTATGTAGTTAAACTCCTTGCTAGATCACTGCTCTACCTGATGTATGTAGTTCAACTACTCGCTAGATCACTGCCCTACCTGATGTATGTAGTTTAACTCCTCGCTAGATCACTGCCCTACCTGATGTATGTAGTTCAACTCCTTGCTAGATCACTGCCCTACCTGATGTATGTAGTTCAACTCCTCGCTAGATCACTGCCCTACCTGATGTATGTAGTTCAACTCCTCGCTAGATCACTGCCCTACCTGATGTATGTAGTTCAACTCCTCGCTAGATCACTGCCCTACCTGATGTATGTAGTTCAACTCCTCCAGGCGTCTCTGTATATAGCACCCTTGAGTGGCCACACTATGCATGATCTCTTCATTCTTCACAAACACCATGTACTTCTTCAGTGGGGACAACTCTAGAACAAAAGGTTTTTTTAGCCTCGCTCCAAGAAAACTGGGGGTTAATGCATGTGTGTAAAGTGTTGTCCTACACTGCACAGGCTAATCAGGTACAATACTTTCTGCCTAGACTGGATTTTGGCTAAGTAGAGACTTCCTATAAATACAATTTCCATAACCGTGAGAAGTGTCATCCTCTGATTGGAATGCACAGGCTAATCTGACACTACAATTTATGCATATGCATTTAACCACGTTTCCCCAGAGCCAGGTATATATGGACTTTTTGTCAAAAGAACATAAACCAGGGTTGCTCATATTCTCCAAGTGACATGATTGAGGCAGCCTTATAACAATTTGTTGGTCTGAATATTATAAAAACTCACACTTGCTACATCCAACTTCTAGTTTCAATGACTAAAAATACCGTTTTTTGTCAAAGGAACATGATTCTAATTGTGCCAGCTAAATATAGATGTTACTGCTGTAATAAACAAATTCTTTTTGAAGCTTATCATTTTAACCTAAAGGGCAAGCTTTTGTAAGCAAGAAAATAGAGCATTGAGTGTAACTTTGTATCTACAGCAAATTTCTACATGTTAACTTTGAAAATATGTTAAGAAAAGTAATATAGGATTTAAAATTGTATTCTCCAATTAAATTGGAAAAATTTCAAAGTTTATGTATGTAAAAGTAAAAACTTCCATACCTTTGCTTGTCACTGTGTTCAAAGGTTCTATTTATTTTATTTCAGAGAATCAACAATAACAGTTACTTCCAATATTTCAGTTAGCTTTATCTTCAAGTTATGTTCATAATAATGCAAACTGAAGCTTTCATATGTGCTATGCCTATTCAGACAGTATTGAAAACCAGTCCTTAGGATTTTTTGAGACAAGCTAAAAAGGGCTTCAAAACTGCAAGGCCAATACCATTTATGATGTCAGTGAAAGAGTTGATCTTTACTTCATCCTGCATTCCAATATTAGGCTTTGTATCTGCCTCAGCCACACTTGCTGACATCGGCACATCTAAATGCATGGCAAACATTTTAACTGCATCAATCAACTGTTTTTTAATAAATATTTTCATATAGGGTAATAATTATAACTGGGGCCTGTTTTAAGACAACATTTAACTATAAATACATACAAACAGGATTATCATTTCAATATCAATGATTAAATAAATTGTATGCCTGTAAGAATTTAGTTATTTACAAAATAATCCATAACAGAAACCAAATGTTCTATTGAAATACCTGGGCAAGTCCTCAGGGCAGAACATATATTAATAAAATTCTCTTCACATATTAATTGTTAGCAAATCACAGAATTATTTGGTGTATTTGATGCATTTGACTTCAACAAAACAGACTCATACAAAGAATTTATACCTATGTGTCTTTAAATGGATTGATTTCCTCCATAAATTCGAAAATTTGTTTTTAAGCGCGACATTTTTACTTTGGCAGTTTTTATAAACAGAGTTCTCTTCAGCGTGCAGGTCAAATCAGTACTATAAAATCTGTTTGCGGACGTTTATTTAGCCAAGAAAAGGCAGACTTGACAATATTAAGAAATAACAATACCCACATTCTTTACCAAAACTGGCAAGTAACAATCATGGTTTGATTTATACATCAGCTGATTTATTTTTAACCAGATTTATATGTATTTTCCTTTTTTTTTGCAATACACAAATCCACATTGTCTTTTCCAATTTTAGCTTTATCATGCCTCTTTCACTTGAAGAGATGGAAGCCTTGAAGTATGCCTGATAGTTACGTAAAACTTAAATTTATCCCCACCCTTTTTGAAAAGCGTGGGGATATTGTGGTTATCTCCGCCGTGTCTGTCTGTCCCTCCGTCCGTCGATCCTGACCACTATCTCCTCCTACACTATTAGCACTAGATCCTTGAAACTTACACATGGTAGCTATTAGCATATGTGCGACCCTTCTCTAGTTGGAATTTTGATCTGAAGTTATGGGGGTTGGGGTGGGGCCGGGTCAGAGATTTTCACTCATTTATTTAGGTTATTTTACATTAACTTCTTCATTTCTACACCGATTTACTTCAAATTGATACTAACCCTCTCTTATGACAATATGGTCAATCTCAACTATGCATGGCCCCTTTACCAACCCTGGGGGGCCATCCCCACATAGACCACACCCACCCAAAATTGCCTTTTACTATAATTTCTTCATTTCTACACCGGAAATGGCCCCATTACCAACCCTGGGGCGCCCCGCCAACCTAGGCAACGCCCACCCAAAATTGCCTTTTACAATAATTTCTTCATTTGTACACTGATTCACTTCTAAGTGATACTAAACTCATCTAATGACAATACGGTCAATGTCAACTATGCATAGCCCCATTACCAACCCTGGGGCACCCCGCCCACATAGGCCACACCCACCCAAAATTGCCTTTTACTATAACTTCTTCATTCTTACACTGATTCACTTCTAATTGATACTGAACTTCTCTTATGACAATTTGGTCAATCTCAACTATGCATGGCCCCATTACCAACCCTGGGGCGCCCCTGGGTCAAACATGCGGCATGGGATACCCGTTGGCCTCTGCTGCGCCATTTCTAGTTGAAAATGTAAATGTCATATTTTCCAAACCTTTATCTGTGTTGTAAGATTCTTAGTTGCTTGTATAATTTCAGAAAAACAACAGTAACATCTACTTAAATATAGCAATGAGCTTTATCTATTCTATAAGTTTTAATATATCGTTGAGCTTTCTGATTCAGTTATGATAATACTAAAGAACAAGAGGGCCATGATGGCCCTGTATCCCTCCACTGCTGAAAATAAGGCTGAAACAAATATTCTCGGCATGTGCAAATACTTAAATATAGGCCCTATTTAAGCACATGTACACTTTCGTGACCCCCTGGGCTGGGTCAAATTTAACCCCAGGGGCATAATTTGAGCAAACTTTGTAGAGGACTACTATATCTCACTACATACAAAATGTGGTAGCCCTAAGTCCTAGAGTTAAGGACAAGAATATAAAAAAAGTTTTTACAAAATAAGCAAGATAAAAGCGTATATAATGTTCAATTGTGTGACCCGCGGGTCAGGGTCAAATTTGACCCAAAGGGCATAATTTGAACAAACTTGGTAGAGGACTATAAGATGTTACTGCATACCAAATTTGGTAGCCATAGTCCAAATGGTTTTTGACAAGAAGATTTTTAAAGATTTCACAAAAAAGGCGCTTTATAAGCGTTTATTCAATTCTGTGACCCCCGGGGCTGGGTCAAAATTGACCCCAGAGGCATTATTTGAACAAATTTGGTAGAGGTTTATTAGATGTCTCTACATACCAAATTTGATAGCCCTAGGCCCAATGGTTATGGACGAGAAGTTTTTTTAAGTTTTCACAAAATTAGCCTTATATAAGCAAATTTTCAATTTGGGACCCCGGAGGCAGTGTCAAATTTGACACCAGGGTAATTATTTGAACACATTTGAAAAAGGTTCACCCAAGGAACATTCCCGTGAAATTTCATCAGAATTGGACCAGTAGTTTAGGAAAAGAAGATGTTTAAAGGAAAAGTTAACATACTTTACCGATGGACGGACGCACGCACGACGGACACAGAACCATGACATTAGCCCCGCTGGCCTTTGGCCAGTGGAGCTCAAAATGTTAACTGAAGCTAGGTTATGTTTAAAAGCCACATGCTTATCAGTATTGATTTTGTTTCCAGGGAAGAATCAGTCAAGAATGTCTTTGAGACAGGCTGTTCAAGATCATGAAGGAGAATTCAAAGCTTCACATACCATTGATAATGTCAGTGAAAGAGTTGATCTTCTGCACTTCATCCAGCATTCCAATCTTCAATCCTATATCTGCCTCTTGCACACTTTCTGATACCAGCATAACTATGGATATGGTAAATACAACAAAAAGCATTTGAAAATCATTGTGATAGGTATAAATGCTATTTAAAACATAATTTATTAAACAGGTCAATTAATGGCAATGCTGGCGCACCACTCAGTAACTGACCCGCAAGTCAAAAATGGCCCTTAGGCTTAAGTCCTGACTGACTTTACAATAAACCTCGCTCTCGGGAAAATGGGTCTTAATGCATATGCAGAAAGTTTAATCCCAGATTAGCCTGTGCAGTCTGCACTGGCTAATAATGGACAACACTTTACGCCTTCACTAGAGTTTTGGCCCTATGTTGATTGTACAGGCTAATCTGGGACAACTCTTTACGCACATGTATTTAGCTTTCTTTTCTCAGATGGGAGGTTCAAATCGTTATCATTATCATGGTGTGTAATCAAGGACTATTAACAAGATTGTCAGACCTTGCGACTGGGACTTGGTTGTTGACTGCAGACCTTGTGACTGGGACTTGGTTGTTGACTGCAGACCTTGCGACTGGGAATTGGTTGTTGACTGCAGACCTTGCGACTGGGACTTGGTTGTTGACTGCAGACCTTGTGACTGGGACTTGGTTGTTGACTGCAGACCTTGCGACTGGGACTTGGTTGTTGACTGCAGACCTTGTGACTGGGACTTGGTTGTTGACTGCAGACCTTGCGACTGGGACTTGGTTGCTGACTGCAGACCTTGTGACTGGGACTCAGTTGTTAACTTCAGACCTTGTGAATGGGACTTGGTTGTTGACTGCAGACCCTGCGACTGGAACTTGGTTGTTGACTGCAGACCTTGCGACTGGGACTTGGTTGTTGACTGCAGACCTTGTGACTGGGACTCCGTTGTTGACTGCAGACCTTGCGACTGGGACTTGGTTGTTGACTGCAGACCTTGCGACTGGGACTCGGTTGTTGACTGCAGACCTTGTGAATGGGACTTGGTTGTTGACTGCACACCTTGCAACTGGGACATGGTTGTGGACCGCAGACCTTGTGACTGGGACTCGGTTGTTGACTGCAGACCTTGCGACTGGGACTCGGTTGTGGACCGCAGACCTTGTGACTGGGACTCTGTTGCTGACTGCAGACCTTGCGACTGGAACTCGGTTGCTGACTGCAGACCTTGCGACTGGGACTTGGTTGCTGACTGCAGAACTTGTGACTGGGACTCGGTTGTTGACTGCAGACCTTGCGACTGGGACTTGGTTGTTGACTGCAGACCTTGCGACTGGGACTTGGTTGTTGGCTGCAGACCTTGCGACTGGGACTTGGTTGTTGACTGCAGACCTTGCGACTGGGACTTGGTTGTTGACTGCAGACCTTGCGACTGGGACTTGGTTGTTGACTGCAGACCTTGCGACTGGGACTTGGTTGCTGACTGCAGACCTTGCGACTGGGACTTGGTTGTTGACTGCAGACCTTGTGACTGGGACTTGGTTGCTGACTGCAGACCTGACACCGGCCTGGAAGTCTGGATAGACTGGGTTGTAGATGGCGCCTGTTCAGTCGGCAGATCCAATGTCGGTCTAGAAGTCTGTTCAATCAGGTAATCTGACACATTCACTGGAATGTCATCCTCTTCTAAACCTGCTTGAAGTTCCTGCATTTCTGAACGTGTTGCCTTCTACATAGATGGAGATAGAAATATCAGTGTGTTAATTTTTACTTTTGTGAAACATACACTTTTTCATATATTATTATATTACTTTTTCATAATGTAAATGTAATACTAAATGTGAGAGATAATACTATGCAAATTTTCATTACAAAGTTGTATAAAAGACGCATTAGCGTTTTTCTTTCTTTTTTCTTTTATTTCTATTTTGCCGTTTTTGCCGTTTGTTTCAACGGAGAGGACTTTAGGTTTGCTCTCTGTGTGTCTATCAGTCCGTAAGTCTGTCAGAATTTTCTGGATCCTGCGATAACTTTAAAAAGTTTTTCATATTTTTTCATGAAACTTGAAACATGAATAGATGGCCATATGGACATTATGCACGTCATTTCATTTTCTTCCTACGTCAAACATTCTGGTTCAGGGCTCGAAATTAAAACTAGCACACTCGCAAAATGCGAGTGAAAAATACCGATTGCGAGTTAAGTTTTAAGCCACTAGAATTTTTTTGCGAGTGAAGTAATAGTGAAAAAAAGAGTTATATTGCTAAATGCGCTCAACGTTGTGAACGCTAATGCGCAGGTCAATTAATAGAACGTCCGAATACCCATATGCGGAAACTCGCACCTTGTATGTTATTGGTATACTTATAGTACATATATGCGGATGGTATTGGTACAAAGAACATGAAACAGTCGATTATCCACACATGTTCACTATGAAAGACAAACAACCTGAACAGTCATGTCGTCGAAGCGAAAAATAACTAGTTTCTTTTTGCCCATAGATTGAAATAACAATACGAAATATAAAGCAAAGTTAACCGTTGAGTTGAGAGAAAAAAACGGAAATTAAATTCTTCCACGAAAACAGTGAAAAAGTGGGAAAAAGAACTTCATATAAAACACCAAAACTTGTGGTTGATGTCATATTTTATTTAGTTTTAATAGTACTAAACTAATGTCAAAACTTGCCTTTATTCATGTTTCCAGCAAAATTTGCGAGAATGTTTTTGATTTTGCGAGCTGGTATTTAAGCTGCTCGCAATGTTTTGCTAGTAGAAAGAAAAGTTAAATTCGAGCCCTGTGGTTGCCATGGCACCAAATAACAAGAGCACCGCCTTGCGGGTGCAGACCGCTCATTTAATTTTTACTTTTCAAAGGTGTAGGGACCTATCTCAATTTCAATCACAAAGGAGGCAGGGGTGGAGTGGAGAGGGGTGTATAGTGCGGGGGTGTGGTCATTTATTAAATTATCTTCCAAAAATGCATTAAAAAATGCAAGGGGGGGTGGGGATTCTTGGGTGGATGGTTGGACGGTATTTCAAAAATAAAATAATAAAAACAAGACTATTGCCAAGCAATATGGTCCCCTACCGGCTCCACCATTGTCAGAAATTCCACCATTGTCAGATTATTTTTATTTTTTTATTGTCATAGCAACCACAATTTTTGACGTAGGAACAAAAAGAAATAACGTGCATAATGTCCATATTGCCATCTATCCATTTTTCAAGTTTCATGAAAAAATATTAAGAACTTTTAAAGTTATCGCAGGATTCAGAAAACCACCATTTTCAGCAGTATTTCTAGTCTATTTGTTGCCATAGCAACCAGGATTTTTGACGTAGGAACAAAATGAAATGACGTGCATAATGTCCATATTGCCATCTATCCATGTTTCAAGTTTCATGAATAAATATTATGAACTTTTAAGTTATCGCAGGATCCAGAAAAGTTTGACAGACAGACAGAGCGCAAACCATAAGTTCCCTCAGGTGAAACCAGTAGGGGAAATAAATATTTGTATTTTTTAACCATGTTTGAAAAAAACAAGAGATTTGTTTCTCAGAAACACAATGCCCTCTATTGCGCCGCTTTGAATTTTTTTTTTTTACCTTTGACCTTGAAGGATGACCTTGACCTTGAACTTCCACCACTCAAAATGTGCAGCTTTATGAAAAAGCAGCTTCGAAATCATTTTTTTTTACCTTTGACCTTAAAGCATGACCTTGACCTTGAAGGATGATCTTGACCTTCCATCACTCAAAATGTGCAGCTTCATGATAACGCCATTTTAAATAAAAAAAAATACCTTTGACCTTGACCTTGAAGAATGACCTTGACATTGAACTTCAACCATTCAAAATGTGCAGCTTCATGAGAAGCCGCTTTGAATGTTTTTATTATTTTTTTACCTTTGACCTTGAAGAATGACCTTGACCCTGAACTTCCACCACTCAAAATGTGCAGCTTCATGAGAACGCCACTTAGAATTAAAAAAAAATAATTTTACCTTGAAGGATGACCTTGACCTTCCACCACTCAAAATGTGAAGCTTCATGATAACGCCGCTTTGAATTTTTATATTATTTTTTTGACCTTTGATCTTGAAGGATGACCTTGACAGATGACCTTGACCTTGAACTTCCGCCACTCAAAATGTGCATTTTCATGATAACGCCACTTTGAAATTATTTTTTTTTACCTTTGACCTTGAAGGATGACATTGACCTTGAAGAATGACCTTGACCTTGAACTTCCACCACTCAAAATGTGCAGCTTCATGAGAACGCCGCTTTGAATTTTTTAATGTTTTTGACCTTGAAGGATGACCTTGACCTTGAACTTCCACCACTCAAAATGTGCAGCTTCATGAGATACACATGCATTCCAAATATCAAGTTGCTATCTTCAATATTAACAAGAGTTCCGCGGTCGGAGATGACCGCATTGAAGCCGGATTTTTTATTTAAATGACAGGAAAGTACCTTTCGTGTTTTTGTCAATGCAATACTTAAATTACTGAAATATTGTTCAAAGGTCAAAATGAAATGTAAGTACTTTTCAAGGCATGAGCAAACCTTGTGTTATGTTTTGAATGCATGCATATACATGAACAACAATAACATTTAAGGTCACAAATAAGTGTGCTTGCAAACCTTCATGTCAAGTTTGAAGACTCTATGTCCAAGCATACCAAAGTTATAACAATTTTAACATTTTAACATTTAAGGTCACAGTGACCTTGACCTTCAAATGAATGACATTGAAATGACCAGTGGTCATCTTCTAGTACTGGCCAATCTTTATTTCAAGTTTGAAGACTCTAGGTACAAGCATACCAAAGTTATAACATGAAATAAGAACTTTAACATTTTTACATTCAAGGTCACAGTGACCTTGACCTTCAAATGAATGACCTTGAAATGTCCAGTGGTTACTTACTAGTTCTGGCCAACCTTCATGTCAAGTTTCAAGACTCTAGGTCCAAGCATACCAAAGTTATAACAACTTTAACATTTTTACATTCAAGGTCACAGTGACCTTGACCTTCAAATGAATGACCTTGAAATGTCCAGTGGTTACTTACTAGTTCTGGCCAACCTTCATGTCAAGTTTCAAGACTCTAGGTCCAAGCATACCAAAGTTATAACAACTTTAAAATTTTTATATTGAAGGTCACAGTGACCTTCACCTTCAAATGAATGACCTTGAAATGACCAGTGGTCATCTGTTAATCCTGGCCAACCTTCATGTCAAGTTTGAAGACTCTAGGTCCAAGCATACCAAAGTTATACCATGAAATAAGAACTTTAACATTTTTACATTCAAGGTCACAGTGACCTTGACCTTCAAATGAATGACCTTGAAATGACCAGTGGTTACTAACTAGTTATGGCCAACCTTCATGTCAAGTTTCAAGACTCTAGGTCCAAGCATACCAAAGTTATAACAACTTTAACATTTTTTATATTGAAGGTCACAGTGACCTTGACCTTCAAATGAATGACCTTGAAATGACCAGTGGTCATCTGTTAATCCTGGCCAACCTTCATGTCAAGTTTGAAGACTCTAGGTCCAAGCATACCAAAGTTATACCATGAAATAAGAACTTTAACATTTTCGAAGCACGCCGCCCGCCCCCCCGCCCGCCCCCCCGCCCCCCGCCCGCCCGACAACATCAATCTATAAGCCGAGATTTTTTTGAAAAAAATCCGGCTAAAAAAGTTATGGCCAATCTTAAAGCTTTCGGACGGATGGACGCCATATATTTGACATTTGTCCTTGAAGGATGACCTTGACCTTCACCTTTCACCACTCAAAATGTTCAGCTCCATGAGATACACATGCATGCCAAATATCAAGTTGCTATCTTCAATATTGAAAAAATTATGGCCAATGTTAAAGTTTTCAGACGGACATACACCATAAATTTGACATTTGACCTTGAAGGATGACTTTGACCTTTCACCACTAAAAATACGCAGCTCCATGAGATACACATGCATGCCAAATATCAAGTTGCTATCTTCAAAAGTGAAAACGTTACGGCCAATGTTAATTTTTTTTCGGACGGACGGACAGACTGACTGACATACTGACGGACTGTTCAACTGCTATATGCCACCCTACCGGGGGCATAAAAGGGTGTGGTGGTCATTTATTAGATGATCTTTAATAAAGAAAAAAAAAATAATGGGGGGGATTGAGGGGGGATTCGTGGGGGGGGGGGGGGTTCGTGGGGGATGGTTTGGATGGAGTCTAGGTCTATTGTGGTATGTCAGGTAAGAGTTGTTTTGTCAAAGTATCAATCGAATCTTATCATAAATAAAGAAGTTCTGGCAATTTTAGCAAAATTTAATAATTTGACCTTGAGAGTCAAGGTCATTCAAAGGTCAAGGTAAAATTCAACTTGCCAGGTACAGTACCCTCATGATAGCATGAAAGTATTTGAAGTTTAAAAGCAATAGCCTTGATACTTTAGAAGTAAAGTGGATCTTAACACAAAATGTAACCATATATTCAAAGTTACTCAGTCAAAAAAGGGCCATAATTCTGTAAAAATGACAACCAGAGTCATGCAACTTGTCCTTTACTGTCCCTTATGATAGTTTGCGAGTGTTCCAAGTATGAAAGCAATATCTTTGATACTTTAGGGGTAAAGTGGACCAAAACACAAAACTTAAACAAATTTTCAAGTATAAAAAGGGCACATAATTCTGTCAAAATGCAAACCAGAGTTATCTAACTTTGCTTGCCCAGTCCCCTCATGATTGTAAGTAAGTGTAACAAGTTTGAATGCAAAAGCATTGATACTTTATGAGAAAAGTGGACCTAAACGCAGAACTTAACCGGATGCCGACGCCAAGGTGATGACAATAGCTCTTTTTTTCTTCTTCAAAAAATAGATGAGCTAAAAACAATAAAAAATTCTGACAATTGTGGAGCCGGTAGGGGACATATTTTGCTTGGCAATAGTCTTGTCAATTATAGTTTTTCAGTCAAATCCCATTGGTCAGTAATCTACTCACACTTTCCCTGAGATAGCTGGTTAACCAGTACTTAGTGCACATTAAATGTAACTTATGCCAGTAACTGACAACTGCCCTACTTGAATTAAAGGTGGGGGATGCAGAAAGGATTTCATGACCATCTCACACAAGTTATGTGGCCCAGCCAGGGATCCTTAGATTTGACTGAGCTAGCCAGACCAACATGCTATATGCGGCTATATCATAGTCTGTATCATAGAACTACAACATGAAGTTTGAAGGAAAAATGGTTAACCATTGAATGCACATAGAGTATATTGATCATAACTGCATGTAACACAATTGATTTACATAATATTACATTTAAAAGATATATGTACAAATGTTATTATTAAATTGTTAAACCTCAGAATGCAAATAGTGTATGGATAATAAGTGTATGTAAAAAACGATGCACTTGCATAACAAAGTTCTAAATACAAGTATCATTAAGTAATTTGTAGAAACAATATGTACATTGCAGAATGGTTCATACATAATGCAATCAGCTTTTTATTGATTGTTTCTATTGAAATTATAGTAATTAAATATTGCATGACAGAGGTATGAGTTGACATTCAATAAATGATTAAATCCCTCAACAACAACTGAGGAAAAGGCTGTAATAATTTTATTTTTAATTTCATCAGTAGAGACAAACCACTTATTGTCATACAAGGAGTTTGGATAACAAATGTGGCAGGCTAGACACTTTTGAATATTTTTTTTTTAATTTACACCTACTAGAACTGAATAAATGAACAGAAACAAAATGCAAAAAGAAACAACATTTCTAGGACACACTTACCCCCAAATGGACTCCACTCCAGTTCATGACGGATTTAATAATATAAATGGATGACTGTTGAGCCCCAAAATGGTAATCCGATTGTTGAGTCAGGAAATCTGAGGCATTCAATAGAGTGTTATCCTCATCTAAACCTGCTTGAAGTTCCAGCATTTCTGAACGTGTTGCCGTCTACATAGATTAAGACGGAAATATGAGTGGCTTGAATATTAACTTTTATGTATGATACACTTTTGTATTTATTACTGTTGTAATATTGCTTTTTCATAATCTTCATTAAATAAGTGTTTCCTTTATACTCAATCAAACTCAGGCAAGGCATGAAAGGTTTATGATTTTTGTGTGTGCATAACTTGCTAAGAACATCAGATTTAAACAATGACTAGGTAAAGACTAGAAAAACAAGAGCACCACCTTGCGGGTGCAGACCGCTCATCTATTTTCTTTTTAAAGGTGAAGGGACTCTCATTTTCAATCACAAAGGAGGGAGGGGTGGAGTGAAGAGCGGTGCATTGTGTGGGGGTGTGGACATTTATTACATTTTCTTCCAAAAATGCGAAAAAAAGGGAAAAAAAAATCGGCTGGGGGGGGGGGGTGGGGGGGTGGGGGGGGGTGGGGGGGGGGATTCTTGGGTGCGATGGTTGGACGGTATTTCAAACATAAAATAATAAAAATAAATATTTGTGTTTTTTAACCGTTTCATAAAAAACAAGGGACAAAATTGTCACAAAACCAGGTTTTCATTGTGAAAAAAAAATCTGATAAAGGGAGAAAACTCAAACTGAACTTTTGAAATGACCAAAAAAAATTAACCCCCTTTGTAAGTTTTTTTTTTTAAATCTATTTTTAGTCGTGGCGACCTTGACATTGGAGATATTGACGTGATTCTTTCGTGGGACACACCGTCCCATGATGGTGAACAAATGTGCCAAATGATTTTAAAATCTCACAATGAATGACATAGTTATGGCCAGGACAAGCTCATTTATGGCCATTTTTGACCTTTGAACTCAAAGTGTGACCTTGACCTTGGAGATATCGACGTAATTATTTCGCGCGACACACCGTCCAATGATGGTGAACAAATGTGCCAAATGATTTTAAAATCTGACGATGAACGACATAGTTATGGCTCGGACAAGCTCATTTATGGCCATTTTTGACCTTTGAACTCAAAGTGTGACCTTGACCTTGGAGATATCAACGTAATTATTTCGCGCGACACACCGTCCAATGATGATGAACAAATGTGCCAAATGATTTTAAATTCTGACAATGAACGACATAGTTATGGCCCGGACAAGCTTATTCCGCCAGCCCGCCAGCCAGCCAGCCAGCCAGCCCGCCAGCTAGTGTGAGGGTGTGGTGGTAATTTGTGAGATGATCTTAAAAAAAAAAAAAAAAAATAGGGGGGGGGGATTCGGGTGGGGGGAGGGGGGGGTGGGGGGGGGGATTCTTGGGTGCGATGGTTGGACGGTATTTCAAACATAAAATAATCAAAATAAATAGTTTTGTTTTTTAACCGTTTAAAATAAAATTGGGGAGGGGGTGGGGTGGGGGGGGGGGGTATAGTGTGAGGGTGTGGTGGTCATTTGTGAGATGATCAAAAAAAAAAAAAAAAAAAAAAAAAAAAAAAAAATAGGGGGGGGGGGGGGGGGTTGTGCGGGGGGGGGGGGGGGGGGGCGATGGTTTGGGTGGAGTCTATTGTGGTATGTCAGGTAAGAGTAGTTTTGTCAAAGTATCAATCAAATCTAATCATAAATAAAGAAGTTATGGCAATTTTAGTGAAATTTAATAATTTGACCTTGAGAGTCAAGGTCATTCAAAGGTCAAGGTAAAATTCAACTTGCCAGGTACAGTAACCTCATGATAGCATGAAAGTATTTGAAGTTTGAAAGCAATAGCCTTGATACTTAAGAAGTAAAGTGGATCGAAACACAAAATTTAACCATATATTCAAAGTTACTAAGTCAAAAAAGGGCCATAATTCCGTAAAAATGACATCCAGAGTTATGCAACTTGTCCTTTTACTGTACCCTTATGATAGTTTGCGAGTGTTCCAAGTATGATAGCAATATCTATGATACTTTAGGGGTAAAGTGGACCAAAACACAAAACTTAACCAAACTTTCAATTTTCTAAGTATAAAGGGCCCATAATTCCGTCCAAATGCCAGTCAGAGTTACATAACTTTGCCTGCACAGTCCCCTTACGGTAGTAAATAAGTGTTGCAAGTATGAAAGCAATAGCTTTGATACTTAAGGAATAAAATGGACCTTAACACAAAACTTAACCAAAATTTTTAATTTTCTAAGTATAAAAAGGGCACATAATTCTGTCAAAATGCACGCCAGAGTTATCTAACTTTGCGTGCGGGCCAGTCCCCTCATGATAGTAAGTAAGTGTACCAAGTTTGAATGCAATAGCATTGATACTTTCTGAAAAAAGTGGACCTAAACGCAAAACTTAACCAAAATTTTCAATTTTCTAAGTATAAAAAGGGCACATAATTCAGTCAAAATGCACGCCAGAGTTATCTAACTTTGCCTGCCCAGTCCCCTCATGATAGTAAGTAAGTGTACCAAGTTTGAATGCAATAGCATTGATACTTTCTGAGAAAAGTGGACCTAAACGCAAAACTTAACCGGACGCCGACGCCGACGCCAAGGTGATGACAATAGCTCATAATTTTTTTTCAAAAAATAGATGAGCTAAAAATAATACAATTTGAAAAAAGTAAGTCTGGTATGGTTCAAGCAAGTGTGCCCTTTTCTTTCTCGGTATTGGTTTATGAGCCTAATCCCCCACAAAAAGGCATACTGGCAGAGTCCTTAATCAGAAGGCATTGCTCTTCAAGGTGCAAGGCAGGTACATATGGTGGATAAGTTTTTAATCGATCAGAGATCTTTGTTTGTAAACAGAAGGCACATGAATATTAATGAGCTGCTGATGCGGTTCGGGTTCAACTTTTCTGCTTCAGGATGCTGCTTTTGGTCACGTGATAAAGTAAATACCGGAAGTGCGGAATGTAAATAATAAAGCGAAAGTAGAAAGGGATTTCTAATTTTGCATAAACCACATTTACTACGTAAACTTTAATTAAAGTGAGAGATAACACAACGTCATTTTCAACTACTAATGTTAATTATACAGTAATTGTGCAATATCTGAACAGCCTTTAAGGTTTTCAATGGCCATATGCTTTTTCTGTTGTTTTTTAGCATTTCTTTTTTTCCCTCTCGATTATTCAAAAGTATTTAAGTCCCATCACTGCGATTGGTTCACCACCTATCATACGTTAGCTGGTTTACTAGTTGTTCATGTACACAAGTCTATGCCAGTCATTGACATCTGATCTACTCTTATAGTAGCAATTAAATATTGCATGACACAGGTACCGGTTAACATTCAATAAATGATAAGATCCTTCAACAACAGCTGAGGCGGAGGTTAATTTAGTCAGTAAAGACAAACTACTATTCAATAATTGGAAAATGAGTTTCACTTACAAATGTGGCAGGCTATCACTTTAAACTATTGGCTGTTTTAGCACAAACTTTATATATATATATATTTTTTTATTTTGCAGCTATCAAAACTGAATGAAGGAGAGAAATAAACATGTAAATAGGACCAACATTGCTCAGAAAACTCACTCCCAAGTAGATTCCACTCCAGTTCATGACAGATGTAGACCGCCTCATAATATTTATTGATGACTGCCTAGCCAATATGCGAAGAGCAGACATTTTAGTGGGTCCCATCCTCACAGCGTTTCGCACCCAATCATCCACATCCTCCAGCAATATCAGGGTAACATGGTCAATCTGTAAGAGTTTTCATCCACACTCTGTGGAATATGCCTGTGATTGAATTGTCATCACAGATTAGCCTGTGCAGTCTGCACAGGCTTATCAGGGACAACACTTTCCTCCTAAACTGGATTTGTGCTTAGAGCCTGCATTTCATTAAAAACAAGAAACTGTCGGAGACGGTTGATGTTCCCCAAAGTTTTTTTTTGTCACAATATTGCACTAAATGTTCAGATAAAAGGAAATGTCTTGAGGGCACAGTAGTTGGGGGGACAAGAACTTTTTTATAGAAAAATTCAAAGGGCCATAACTCTGTGAAAAATCATCCAACCAGAACCCACTGATAATATGCACATCTCCTCATGGTAGTGAAGCTTCCCATAAAGTTTCATTGAATTCCGGTCATTAGTTGCTGAGAAATTATAGCCTGGACAAAAATTGCACCATATGTACTGTTAATGGAAAATTTCAAAAATTTCAAAGGGCCATAACTCTGTGAAAAATCATCCGACCAGAACCCGCGGATAATATGCACATCTCCTCTTGGTAGTGAAGCCTCCCATAAAGTTTCATTGAATTCCGGTCATTAGTTGCTGAGAAATAGCCTGGACAAGTATTACACTATATGTACAGTTAATGGAAAATTTCAAAGGGCCATAACTCTGTGAAAATCATCCAACCAAAACCTGCTGATAATATGCACATCTCCTCTTGGTAGTGAAGCTTCCCATAAAGTTTCATTGAATTCTGGTCATTAATTGCTGAGAAATAGCCCAGACAAAAAATTGTGCAAAGATGGAAGGAGGAAAGGACACACGGACGGACGGACAGACGAAGCGGGGAATAAAAAGCAAAAAGTATCGTCCCTGATAAGCCAGTGAAGGCTTATCTGGGATGACACTTTACACACATGCATTAGACCATTTTCACAAGTCTTTACTTTTTTAACTAACGGATGATTACAATTCAATAGATAAAAATGTCAATTTATTTTTTAATATTTAATAAGAAGTGATAAAAACATATTACCCTAATGACAATGTCCTGTACTACAATGGCAAGAAGTGGACTAGAGGCATCCAAGTCCTTTATATCCGTGGCAATAGATGTGAACATATAGTCTGCCAAATCATGGCCTCTCAGTGAGTAGAACTCGGTCAGTAGGTTTTCTACAAACTGTATAGAGAAAAGAAATCAGATTCACTTTTGTTACAAAACAGGAAGGTATTAATTGCCAAAATGTTAAAACAAAGTCATTCAATTATTGGCCTAAGTAACAATCCCTTATTGGGAAAGCAAAACTTAAAATCAGTAATTTGAATTGTTGGCTTAATTAACTAAGATAACAGTTCAATCAAAGTAATACATACTGGAAGCATGTAGCTTTACCATGGTAATGTACATTATTACACTGTAATTTGGGTATAAAAATGGTGAAGGAGTAGCAGATATTTTCAACAATTAAGCAACTTTATATTTATTTTAAATGATTATGCCCTTACTGCTGTACAATGTTTGCACGTTCCTTGGTTTTTTATTTCAATATCGTAGACATTGGGATAAAAAAGTTATTCAAGGAAAACCATACACAAATCTGTTGTTTGCTTATGTGACGTTTGAGAAATGGGAAGTACAAATATCATTTTCTCTCATAATACACAGTATTGACACACAGGTACTGTAAAATATAACTTATTTCACGATTATTTCATTTTTCTGACGCCATTTCATCTCTGATAACCAATTTATTGCCAAAAAATTGGTTTAACCCCCCCTTTTTAGAACTGACTTCCTTTTAAACACATATTGGGACCTTACTTCCAAATTACAAAAAGCTCTTCCCTATATTAAAGAGCTTGACATGGAATACCTACCCATCTTTAATAAAGTTTATATGTGTACTTCAATATCATAGTTTTATAGCATCTATTTGGTGCAATATAAGTGATGTCTTAGTCAAGTTACTTACTGTAGAATTATAATAATGCTGTACGAAAAACCTGCGGACCAACTGAATCAATTCACCTATTTGCAAGAGGATAGGTTGTGGACTGTTTATCAGCCCTTTTCAATAATATTTTAATGAATTTAATGTATAATATATACCGCTTTTATGGTAGTTTTAGTTTCAAGGAAGTCCCTTTTTACGGAAAATCAAGTTTAGGCCGAAAGTGTCGTCCCTGATTAGCCAGTGCGGATTGCACAGGCTAATCTGGGATGACACTTTACGCACATGCATTTTGCCCAGGTTTCTCAGAATGTACTCATATGTACTGCAAATCATCAAACCATGTTGATTTTTTTATGATACTATATATGTCTGAAATCGTTGTAAAGGCTTAAGGCCTACAAAATTGAAAAAACTCAATTTTAGGAATTCAGCCTCCGAATTTAAGATATTAATCTGTCAAATGCTGCAGTTTTATAATATGAGCAGTGAGTGAGCAGAAAAAATAATTTTTGGACCAGGCGAGTCAAATTCTTGTTCACACCCACATTTTATTTCTAATAATATTTTTTAAATGTTTTAAGTTTTGATCCTTTACCATTCAGAAGCAAAAGGAAAACGGCTAAATGCAAGCATCATAAAACAAAACAGTCTGGGAGTTATTTCACAGGCAGTTCAAATTTGGTCCTGTTAGCTGCATGTCAGTATCTCATAGGGTTGAAAGTAAAGACTTAAAAACCTGAATCTATTAAGAAAGGTCTTTAATGAAATATGATTTTCTAAGGGACAACAAACAGGTCAAATTGTGTAACTAAGTGGTAAAGGGTTAACTGAAACTGAATATCTGGTACCTTCAGGTGAAGAAAATTTTCAAAGTAGAACTTATTAGTGGAATTAGCCTCTTCTCGTGTCAAGGCAACACAGGGCAGGAGAACAGCCTGTGACAGACACCGTGCTGCATCCATCTCCGGGTCTATGCCATCTCTCCTGTATTTGCTGCACAGCCTGGGGAAAAAATGTGTTTGTTTATTTGATGTATTACAGTACACTGTAGCTCAACTATAATACGGATAATTGGGTCCATTATCATTAATATAACAACAATTGTCTAGCTAACCAGGAAGGACACTCTGCTTCTATGGAATGTTTTTATTTAAAGAAAGTCTCTTCATAACAAACAAGAAATATCTTTAAAAAAGATATACAGCGTTGATAGTTCAATGAATGAGATCAAGGATAGCGAATGTCTTTTTCTGTGCAGTTCTTAACTGCACCACACACAGTACGGGATGTTACACAGAGTTTTCACGGTATATTTTACATTATTACATATTGCTGGTCATAAACCTATAGATACAAAACAGAAAAACCAAAAGAAGAATGGAAGTGAAAATAAAACATATGAGTCAACCTGCCACACGCAAAGTATCCGTATTTATAGGCGCGTTCTTCGAACAAACCAGTTTTGGTGGTTTGTCAGGCATTGCTATTTGATTCGATTATTAACAGTATCGAGAATCATCGCGCTCATGCTTAATTCATTAGTCAATATGGTGGAAAAATTATTGCTAAATTAATCAAAAATAATATTTATCATTGTATTGTTGAAAAAAATAATCTATTATTGACATACCATAATTATATTGCTGAATATCTTCATTTAACATATTTCTGGTCTAAAGAAAATTCCAGGTCACCTAGTTCACGGAGAGCGTCTTTATTATATAACGATTATTTTACTGGCCGCGAACTCCGGTGATGACCTGTATACAAACTCTGATATTCACACACTGGCCGCGAATTGACCAGATACCTCGCAGGTTGAAATGCAATGCATTTAAGAGAGGCCTCGCTTCCACTGCTCTTTATACTTTTACATGTTTACATATTGACAGGAATATGGAAGTAAGTACTAAATATGAGAACATAGCCTTTAAGTATAAACGCTTTTGCCCTGACAATCCTCTGCAAATAAAAGGTGCACTCACAAACTGTATTGATGTTGAGAATTGAGTGTAAAACTGTTCTATCTATTAAGCCTTTTCATTAGAGATAAAATTGTTTCATGCAGTAAAACAGTGTTACAAAGACGCGGATATGTTTCCAATGTTCTGGTGGTATACTCAAATCAGCCGATGGAATAAATAAAGTGTATTCATTCGTACCTAGCCGCAGGAAATTTTATTTGAATTTTATTGGACACTTACAAAGGTCAGGTAAGGTAAAAAGCTGGCTTAATACAGTCGCCGAAAAACCAGTTAAGGCTTGGGATTGTCCCTGACTAGACTGTGCAGACTTCTTTATGTATATGTGCTAGGCCCATGTTTCCCAGAACAAGTTTCAATGTTATAGCAATTAACTTGTGGACTTAAAACAGCTGAGCTAGTTGTAGCACATGGCACACACCTGCCATACAACACCTGCAGTGTGTCTTTCTGTCTGCCCATATCCTCAGACTCTTGCAGCAAGGCTGCCTTAGGGTCCTTGGCTTCACACATGTCCCCACCCCCAGGCACTAGTTGCGCAATCTTGTCAATCAGAATCTCTATTAACTCCTTTTCTCTCTGCGATTGAATTACACCATCCTCGGGTTGGTATGTCACCCCTGTAACATATGTTAACAAAAAATAGAATCACATCGATAATGAATTTGTTTAACCCTTTACCACGCACTTTGACGCATTTGAAGTCCATTAGAAAATCAAATTAAATTTAAGTCCTTTATGAATTTGATATCAATAATAAATAAATAAATTTATTGATTCAACACATCACTTTATAATGTAATAACTGTCCCAAATGTAAACAATAACAACCAACTGATCAATAATCATTGATATTCCCCATCATTTGCATAACATTAGAAAAGAAATTAAAAATTTGTGGTAATTACATTTTCCCCAGCATTTTGCAAAGTACTTCAAATTCCAAATTTTTCTGAGCAGAGAGTATGTTTAAAACACTGGCCCAATTGAGCGGCCACCCTTCTTGTTCACTCACCAGGCTCATTGGTATTATCTCCCCCACCCATCTCCACAGCAGGGGCTTTTTTTCTCTTCAGGATCAGTTTCTGTGCAGAATATATATTAGTTAATTTCCTTGTTGCTTGTAAGTTTTTCGACATGAGGCGAAGCCAGTTTTACTGAACTAAGTCAAGTTTATAACCTAGGGTTGATCCTCAACAGTGTTTATTCTAAACATCTTGCAAGCAAGATTTCAGACATTGGACAAATCCAATGTAATTAGGTTAAGTCAAGTTTGTTACCCAGTCTTGAATCAATACAGTGTTTACCTTAATTCAATTGGAACATAACCAGCAGCACAGGTTTGAACAAAATTAGACATGTCATAATTGACAAAAACAGGTGTCACAAGAATATCAGTGAAACTGATGGATGCTCCCCGATTATGCACTTTGTCAATCCATGTGTAAATAACCACCTACAAAATCTTTAATTAGCCTCGGGGACCTTGACCCCAGTGACCTCAAACCTCATCAAAAGGTAGAGGCCCATGCAAGGTACGTACATGCCAAATATGAAAGAGGTCGGTAAAGTATTGAATGTGCTATGAGAAACTGTTACAAAAGCGTGACAGAAAATATATTAAAAGCCTCGGTGACCTTAAGCCCAGTGACCTCAAACCTCATCAAAAGGTAGACGTCCATGCAAGGTACCTACATGGCAAATATGTAACAGATCGGTAAAGTATTGAAGGTGCTATGAGAAACTGTAAAAAAAAGCGTGACGGAAATTCTATTATTAGCCTTGGTGACCTTGAGCCCCGTGACCTCAAACCTCATCAAGAGGTAGAGGTCCAAGGAAGGTACCTACATGCCAAATATGAAAGAGATCAGTAAAGTAACAAAAGCATGACAGAAAATATATTATTAGCCTCTGTGACCTTGACCCCAGTGACCTCAAACCTCATCAAAAGATAGAGGTCCATGCAAGGTACCTACATGCCAAATATGAAAGAGATTGGTAAAGTATTCAAGATGCTATGAGAAACTGTAACAAAAGCATGACAGAAAAATCTATTATTAGCCTCAGTGACCTTGACCCCAGTGACCTCATCAAAAGGTAGAGGACAATGCAAGTTAACTATATGCCAAATACGAAAGAGACCGGTAAAGTATTGAAGGTGCTATGAGAAACTGTAACAAAAGTGTGATGGAAAAATCTATAATTAGCATCGGTGACCTTGACCCCAGTGACCTCAAACCTCATCAAAAGGTAGAGGTCCATGCAAAATATGAAAGAGATCGATAAAGTATTGAAGGTGCTATGAGAAGCTACAACCAAAGCATGACGGAAAAATCTATTATTAGCCTCGGTGACCTTGACCCCAGTGACCTCAAACCTCATCAAAAGGTAGAGGTCCATGCAGGGTACCTACATGCCAAATATGAAAGAGACCGGTAAAGTATTGAAGTTGCTATGAGAAACTGTAACAAAAGTGTGACAGAAAAATCTATTATTAGCCACAGCAACCTTGACCCCAGTGACCTCAAACCCCATCAAAAGGTAGAGGTCCATGCAAGCCAAGCCATTTCTACATGCCAAATGTGAAAGATATGGTAAAGTATTGAAGGTGGTATGAGAAACTGTAACAAAAGTGTGACGGAAAAATATATTATTAGCCTCGGTGACCTTGACCCCAGTGACCTCAAACCTCATCAAAAGGTAGAGGTCCATGCAAGGTACCTACATGCCAAATATGAAAGAGATCGGTAAAGTATTGAAGGTGCTATGAGAAACTGTAACAATAGTGCGACTGAAAAATCTATTATAAGCCTCTGTGACCTTGACCACAGTGACCTCAAACCTCATCAAAAGGTAGAGGTCCATGCAAGGTACCTCCATGCCAAATATGAACAAGATCGGTAAAGTGTTGAAGGTGCTATGAGAAACTGTAACAAAAGTGTGACGGAAGTAAGGAAGTAAGGAAGGACAAACTGGTAACTATATGCTCCCCTAAAATTTTCGGGGAGCATAAAAACTGTTTAGACATGCAACAGGAAATTCATTCTAACATTGTTTGATTCCTTGATTGTTTCATTTTTATTTGTGAGCAAAGCTCACAAATAATGCAGACGCAATTTTGCAAATCAGTATGGATCAGTATGGACTTAGGTACGGCAGGAACCATAACCCGTGACTGCCTGTGTGAATAACTCCAGTTAACTTTAGCAAACGATAATGCTAAAAACGTCTGCTTTAATCACCGCATCTACCTGTTCTCACTGGTACAGTACATAGAGTGTATTTAACAACTTGTAGCAAGACAACGTTGGCCAGTCTAGTGTTTATCATTCATTGAAATCTGTACATATTGGCTGCTTTCAGGGAAAACGGGGCTTAAAAGTCGGATCTCACTTGCTTGAGTTTGCCCTGGTAAAATATTAACCAACATTAACTAGTAGGCTGGGTTTATCTGCCAGTGATTTGCTGCTAACATTCGAGTATTTACAAATAGAAACACATGTTTGAGCAGACAGCATTTGGTATACTGTTGAATCTGTATTTACATGTAAACTTGATTTGAATCATTCGCTAGCTACTGGCTGAGAGAAGTTCATAACCTTTCAAGTGGGCGGTGCTTAGCATTTACAGGAAAATAAGAATTTCAAGCAGACAACAAAAAACTTTTTCTGTAAGTCAATAACTATATAACTTCCAACCACCAACTTGGGCATACATACTGTTTGTATACTAAAGTATATGTATGCCAAATTTCATTGGAAAATATTAAATACAAACTTAAATATTATGAAAATAATCATTTTTGTTTTCTGCTGTTTACACACCAGTGTACAACTGAAAAGTAGACATTTTGTGAGTTTGTGGCCCTTTTATACTGCTTCTCTGGTGTTTAATGCATGTCAAATAAGATTAGCCTGTGCACACTGATTAGCTGTATCAATGATCTGAAAAAAAACACACACACATCTCAACCTGTGTTTTAAAGGGGCCTTTTCACAGATTTTGGAATATTTTGAAGTTTGTCATTAAATGCTTTAGATTGATAAATGTAAACATTGGATCTTAAAAGCTCCAGTAAAAAATCAAGAATACAATTAAAAAAAGGAAAAAAAAAGTAGCCAGTACCAGGGCTCGAACCAGTGACCCCCGGAGTCCTTGAGTCAGTCTGAAGTAAAAACGCATTAGCCCTCTCGGCTATTCTGCCGGGAATACACAGTTTAAGTATTTTATACCTTATATAAGCAATCTTCGTAGTTTCGTACATTTAAACGACAACAACAGAACTCTCCAAATTATTCAATCGTTTCGCGTTGCAACGCTTTATAATTTTTAGGTTTTCAAATCGTCAAAAGATACATATAATGGCTATATTGGACTATGGTAAATGTTCAGTAATACTGTTTCCTCACAAATATCATAACTAAAACGAAAATTTGCCAATCTGAAACAACTTTTTCAATTTTGTCAATTTACCAAACCGTGAAAAGATCCCTTTAAGACACACTCTTTATCAATTTGAATGGGTTGTGATCATTTCAAACTTGCGATATAAAAAGCTATAACATAATTTTGAAAACTGAGTTGCGTCTAAGATTATACAACAGCGAACAAATTCAGTGCCTTCAGCGCTTTGATTATAATAATTTTTGAAGGCTGTAAATTGATGTTTGTTTTTCATAAAGACACAAGATGATTTTCAGTAAGAATTGAATAAGGTAAGCTATTCTTAGTATATTTTTTCAACTAGGTATAGGTAATAGATAACAAAAGCTTATAAAACATCACAAGAATGAAATACTTGTATCCGTGTCAGCGGCTCTTTTGGCAGAAGGTCGTGCATCTTGTCGAATTTCTTTTTCTTTCTTGTTATTTCAAGGATTTTTCCACGTAACATGTCAAGAAGTTTTTGTTTCACCAACATTTCAGTGAAAACAAATTTCGCATTGTTCATTTCCTCCCAAACTTCCTGCTTAGCAACACATTCTACTAATGTGCACAATCTGTAACAGGAAAATGCAGATGGAAACATGGAAATAGGGTCACTTTATTTTTAGCGAAAGTGTATTAAACTCAACTGTTCCACAAAAGAGTCATAAAAAAAATATATCTTGTCAACAAACACAGTACACTAATAAGCAAATTAGCACATGCAAAACTAAATATAAGCTATGCTTAGGGAAAACAGGGCTACATGCATGTGCATTGATTGTGTATTGTAACAAATAAGCCTGTGCATTTAACAACCAGCCAATACATTTCCATAGTTACACTATCACAAATTTTATAAGTTACATTCTACATTTCGATGCATGAATCACAACCCAAAAAGTGTAACAGTTGCAATATTAATAACCAAACTATTATATAGGGTAACTCGCCCTTGAGTCGATTTTGCCCTTGAGTCGGCCAAATTTATCTTGATAGTTTTCAAAGATCAGTTTTGTTTAGCATGATTTGTGATGTTATAACAAACAATTTACCCTTCATACTCAAAATAAATAAAATTTTGAAATGAAATGTTACCAAATATCTCACGATGAATTTGGATTTGTTGAAGTTTTTTATCACTTCTGATGACGGAAAATTCAGAATTTTCAATTATCAATTATCTTTATACCAACGGCATTTTGGTCAGATACGTACGTTTGACAGCAGTCACAAATTACTTTATATTGAAAACATAACTTATTTTATAATAATGAAAGGTTATTTTCAGTGGTTTGCTCTATTGTATAGGTATTACAGTAAAAAATAAATTACAACTCAATTAGCCCTTGAGGCGAACGCAATTCACTCTAGGCTAGTATGGCGAACATGAGTTTATGTAATAGCAGAGGCATACGAATGAGAATTAACCACATTTTCATTCCAATAATCATGACTCAATCTATAAAGAATCCCATAGCTTATAAACAACAAGAATCACACAATGTTTTATCTTTTTATGTCTGTACTTTTCTTTGTCACCGCCAGTGCTACAAATGGTTCCGCTGTTGTAAAGGTCGGATAGACACTCCAGGTGACCATGTCAATTTTCCTCTTTATATAACTTATTTTTGTCAACATGTTGACAAAAGAATAAACTTATACAACAGGGCCATGATGGCCCTGAATCGCTCACCTGACTAACCTTGCTACATCAACTTAAATTCTATCAGACCCATATACAATCCCAAGAAAGATTTCATTAATTAATACATTCTGACAAAATGTCATTAAGACGTGATGAAAACTGTGACCTCTTTCATCTAAACAAGGTTTTACTAGAATTGGCCCAGTGACCTAATTTTTTACCCCAGATGACCCATATACGATCCAAAATCAGATATTATCATAATAAACATTCTGACCATACTTCATTAAGATCAGATGAAAACTATGACCTCTATTGTCTACACAAGGTTTTTCTATGATTTTACCTAGTGACCTAGTTTTTGAACACAGATGACCCAAATACAATCCCAACCCAGATTTTATCAAGATTAACATTCTGGCCAAATTTAATTAAGTTTGGATGAAAACTGTGACCTCTACTGTCTACAAGTTGTTTTTTAATTTGACCTAGTGACCTTGTTTTTGACCCTAGATGACCCAAATTCAATCCCAACACAGATTTTAACAATACAAACATTCTGACAATATTTAATTAAGATCTGATGAAAACTGTGACCTCTATTGTCTACAGAAGGATTTTCTATGATTTGACCTAGTGACCTAGTTTCTAACCCTAGATGACCCAAATACAATCCCAATCCAGATTTTATCAAGATAAACATTCTGACCAAATTTCATTAAGATTGGATGAAACTTTGACCTCTATTGTCTACACACGGTTTTTCTTTTATTTAACCTAGTGACCTAGTTTTTAACCACAGATGACCCAAATACAATCCCAAACCAGATTTCATTCAGATAAACATTCTGACCAAATTTCATAAAGATTGGATGAAAACTGTGACCTCTACTGTCTACACAAACAAATTGTTGACGTTTTTTCTATTATTTGACCTAGTGACCTAGTTTTTGACCCCAGATGACCCAAATACAATCCCAACCCAGATTTCATCAAGATAAACCTTCTGACCAAATTTCATAAAGATTGGATGAAAACTGGGACCTCTATTGTCTTCACAAGGTTTTTCTATTATTTGACCTAGTGACCTAGTTTTTGACCTAGTGACCTAGTTTTTGACCCCAGATGACCCAAATACAATCCCAACCCAGATCTCATCAAGATAAACATTCTGACCAAATTTCATTAAGATTGGATGAAAACTGTGACCTCTATTGTCTATACAAACAAATTGTTGACGGACGCACACACACGCACGCCAGACATCACACGGTCACATAAGCTCACCATGTCACTTCTTGACAGGTGAGCTAAAAATCAACACATGGCTGTTACTGTGCAATTTGCATTTTTATAAATATAGGGAATGGATAACAAAATAATGCTAAATACAAATCTGTGTCTGTGTTAAGGGCAGATGTGTCCAACTCATGGGCGAATTCAGTGGGTATTGTTATTCAACTATTTTTCAATGAACATACCGGTAAGCTGGGAATCAAATAATTATTTGTAAAATAGATTCATATGATATGATTTTTAAAGCCTGCTCAAGCTGAGTCCCGGCTTTGATCACAAAGCTTTTTATTATAGGCTTCTACCACTGACCCGTCCAACTCAAGGGCGAGTTACCCTAGTGACAAAAAAGAAGGAATGGAATTTTGAAATTAATTGGTTTATCTTCCAGTAAGCATTTCTTTGATAGATGGCACACACATCTGTTTTTTTTCTGTGCATGTTTTTTTTACATTGTTTACAATAGATATGAAATCAATAATTGGGAACTAATTTATTTGTTGAGTGTAATATCATATCCATTTGCATGGGTTTAGTTCAGGGCTTTTTTCTTGATTTGGGGAACGGGCCTGGCCTTCCATTTTGGGGAAAAAGTTATCGACAAAACTGAAAAAGGGGAAGACATTTATCAAAATAAGCTTGAATTTTGGTGCAATTCGCATCATTTTAGAGAAAGTAGGTGAAAGGACCTTTCTGTTTGGGGATTGAGCCTATATAAGCCCCTTGCTAAAGAAGGAAAAATAGCAGCTGAGACCAGTCAACTGGCACCTCTTCATAAGAAGGATCATACTTCATTACAGTGCTGTAATTACAGAAATATATGTCATAGTGTCATTATATTTGAACTTAAATATTCAATTCCTTTGATCTGCCATACATATTTGAGCCTCAAACTGGGAAAACTACACTAAATGCATGTGCATTAAGTGTCATCCCATTTTCACCCTCGTGCAGTCCATAAAGGCTAATCACGGATGACACTTTCCACCTTGGCTGAATTTACTTCCTGTGAAAGAAAAATTCCATAAAAGGAAAGTGTTGTCCCATTTAGCCTGTTTGGATGTTATTTTACGCACAAGCATAAAGCCAAGTTTCCCCAAACGCGACTCATTTTATCCTTAGGATTTGATAGCAATAAAAATGTGTAACAGGGTTTTAATAATACTTGCCTATTCACAGTAAGTCTTAAAGCAGATTGGGACGCTAGGCCTTTCCGTATGAATCTGTGGAACTCATCCAGGGTTTCTACGTTAAAACATGGCAGCAAGTTTGTAGTGGTGAACACCTGAAATAGACATTTTCTGTATGTTTCTTTACAAATCAGGTCAAAATTACAAGAAAATGGGAAAATGTAAATCAGCTGCAGTAAAATGGAAATCAACCAATTTCATTGCCTGATTTTATGACCCAACAAGCTTGTCAAACATTTTAATTTTACTAAATAAGCCAGATATGAGTGCAGTCAAAAATATAATTACCTTGCAGTTTCAGAACTAGTAATAATCCAACAAAACATTGTTGCCATTATTGGTGATTAATGTGGTTTAGAATTTCATAAAAACAAACATATTTTTTTCTAAATGTACACAAAGTTGGGAAATCAGAACTATCGGTACTTGGCCTTTCTGCGAAAAAACTAGTCTGAGTAATTACGATTGCCAATGGGACTTAACATGCATGAACACATGTTCAATATAAGCTCATTCGGCAATGATATAAACGTTAACTGCACTAAAAAATTTGGCAGAGGTATGCAATGTGATGTAACATACTCTTTGACAATTGCCATTGAGTAACAAACATGCCATTAGTTAAGCACATTGATGGCTGGACAAAGGAAGCACATTTTTAAGACCAGAATGGTCTTGTTTCATGGCTTCTTAACAGGAATTCAGCTTTACTTTGATGATGTTAAACAGTCAATTCACACACATTGCAAATTTTAGTCATGCTTGTAATAATGCGCTTGACTTTTTATTTACAAATTCAAAATTAATAATACACCTTCTAACATAAAGCTTTTATTGAAATCATCAAAATGAAAACAGATTAATGTTTCAAACTGTGATGAATTTATATGGTAAGTATCAGGAAAAAGATGATGTTATGTGTAATAAAGTCATAATTCATGACAGCAATGTTTGGATAACCAAATCTTTCATATTCAGTCAAAAAGCATAGCATAATGATATTTTAGCAAACATGGTCTCAAAAAATGCAAATGATTTGACCCTTAAATGTCTCAAAAAGCTTGAGCTCTTGTTGCAATCACCAGCAAGCTACGTCAATGTAGACATCAATGTAGGTGGCACACTAAGCATCATTCTTTATATCATCCATCGCAACATCCATCATTCATTGTTCTTACCCTCAGATCATTCCAGGAAACGAGATCATACTTGGTCACCAGGCAGTAACAGCACTTGAGGAACTCCATGTGTAGAATGTACGGAGCCCGGTCAACGTCCAACGCACTGAAATGCATGGATGATTCTATTACTTTTGGTATGAAATATTTCAAGCTAAACCAGTGTTAACATTTTACCATTTTTGAAATGAGGTTGGGTCCCTTTGGCATACATGCAAGAATTTTTCAGGTCCAAATCGGGACTTTCAATAAAAAAATTGTCGGGATATTTGACAAAAAAGCGGGACACCTAAAACGATCAATCATTCCGCCTTTTCTTTAGTCAGTAGTCAGTATATTACTTACAAAAACTTGTTACAAAAATTTCTCGAACACAGACATTCTCCATTTTCTGGAAGTAAACACACTCCATTAACTTAAATGTGGGGTATCCCCGTATGCCTCGATTTGACATCCAATTGGTACAGGGATATCCCCTTGAACATATGTAAATCGTGTGACACGATGTGAGCGCATCAAGCACTGTTCTTATTCATCCAATAGTAAATTAACTCTAAATTTAGATTGATGCAATGTGTAGATTGATGCAATATGTACGAACTATTTTCTGAAAATAAGTCGAAAACGAAAGGTTATTTGGTGAGAAACATCAATGTGTATTGGTCAGCATTCAATTTGTTTGATGTACAAAATCGGTGTTTTGACATTTTTTTTAACTTTAGGTTGTATAATACACAGGATAATAGTTATTAGTATTGTTGGACTTGATTGGGCCATGAAATACAAACGCAGGTGGCGTTCATTTCTGTACGATACATCTTTCGATAGCAATCAGCGACCCCTATCATAAAAACACCATGGTGTGAAGGCTGATTTAATCAATAAGTTGCTGATAAATCGCTGCTAAGGTGTCAAAAACAACACTGGTGCACTCGAGTAGTAGAATTGGGGCAATAAAGGGATTAGGGATGGTAAATTTTAGCTAGAAAGAGCTTGAAAAGCGAATTTTATTGGGAACTTATAGACCTTACATCGTGTTTAACAAATATCGTGACAAATCATCTCATATCGGGACGCCGGGACACAGCCTAAAAGCAGGATTGTCCTCCCGAGATCGGGAAGTCTGGCGTGTATACACTTTGGAATGAACAAAATCAGGGCGTTTGACTAAAATTGGGAAGTTAGTTTTGTTGTTTTGCTAACAAATGCTTCAAAATTGCTAAGACGATCAATTATGATGAACTTTTTTATATTGAAAGCATTCTCAATTATATATGTATGATTTAATAGTATCTATTTTTAATGATTTCAGTACTTTTTAAAATACAATATATTAAAAGTAACTTATTACTTGGAGGTAATTTTTTTTTAATTCATCTACAAAAAAAAACAAACCAAAGCAGATGGGCATTAGGACACTTCTCTTGAATGAAGTAGACAAAAGTGTCGGCAGCGTGCTCCACCGCCAGTACTACATGGTGAGACTGCAGCACCAGGTCAGCCAGTGACGGCGCGCTGTACACCAGCGTGTGTGCAGTGTCCTTCACACACAGGGTCACGGCCTCGATGGAGAGGTGGAGGGCCAGCATGGAGATCCTTAGCTCATGGAGATCTGGGGAAGACACCCAACAGCTTGAAATGACATCGTAAGACACAGATACCTTAGCTCATGGAGATCTGGGGAAGACACCCAACAGCTTGAAATGCCATCGTAAGACACAGATACTGCGTTTAAGCCTAAAACTCAACTAATGTGTGAAAAAATGAACCAAAATATTGAGACACATAAACATTCACACGCTTATTAAGATGTTTATAATGTTTCTGAACTATTGCAGCATTACTTTTATGGTAGATACCAGTACAACAAGATTGTCAATGTCATAAAGATATGTTGGTAAAACAAACAAATTAAGAAAGATATAATAAAGTCTCATGTGATTTCTCTAATTTTAGTTTTGACCTTTAATTGTTAAAAGATGAATGTCATATTTTGATGTTTTGCTAATCAATAGGAACACTCATTGCTTACAACAATGAAGTGTTTATTATAAAAGTATTTTTTTTTATCAAGATTAGCATTAATTGTTTAAATCTATACCAGTTGACATCATATTTGTTTTTATAAGAATTTAATATTATTTGTAGCAATTTATGTCATCAACAAATTGCTTCGAAATTGCCTGGTTACAGTATGTTAAAAACATACCTTGGAGTATTTGAGCCATACAACGCAAACATAACATAAGCAGCCCAACCCAAAATAAAATTAATGACACATAAAAATGAACAATTTTAGAACTTCTTAAATAAATTCAAAATCTAATATACATTTACACTATTATAACAATCAATGTTACAATACATTTTTATTAAGAAACTGATATGGCCGCTTATGAACGAAAGCGCTCACTTAAATTACTTTTTTCTATACATGCATGCCATATAAGAAAAATATGACATTATTTAAAGTCTTCTTTAACAGTTTTACATGTCAAGGTTGTTCAGCCGTATTAATGAGGCTAGAAAACACTTACAATATCTGTTCATCTTAACAGATTTTTTGTGTTTTTTTTTTATCGTAGTTTTCCAGGGGTAAAAGTATATACTTCTAGTCTGTCTATACACTGTTACATTTAGGTTCCTTGTCTTTATATATTTGTGTCCCTTGGGTAGTATGTGTCCATTTAGTGTCTTGGTGAGATTCAGTCCCCTGTCCTGTGTGCGTTCAGCCATGTACCGTGATGTCATACATGTTTTGTCCAGTCAGTGTAGGTGGTTTGTCATCAACAAGATTTTGATTGGTTTATGTATACATGCGTTGGCAGACTATGGGAAATATTGCACCACGAAGTCTGTCTAACATTTACCATTGAAGTTGCAAGACTTACTTTGAACACTTTTTTTCAACCACATTTTCCAAGCTGTTTTTTTTATTTATATTTCTCTATTTGTAAGAATAAAGAGATTGTTGTAAAGAACCCTGAGATGTTGGGTTATATTTGACAACCACCACCCCACTACACTTTTTTGATGGGGAATTAAGCTACCAATAGTCGGCGGTAAAAAATGCAGATCAAGGGCCCTGAACTAGCCTAGCAAGCACATGACGCTGAATAGACGTTGAAAAGACGTTGTACTATGATGTTGAATGACCGTTGAATTTTGGTTGTAAATGAAAGTTTTTTAAGACGTCATTTTATGACATTGATTCAACGTCATGTTACAACCAAAATTCAACCATTTTTCATCTAAAATCCAACCATTCTACAACCACTTGCAACCAAAGTTCAACCACTTTGCAACGTTATTATTAAATGTATGGTTCGCTTAATGTTCCCGAAAAAAAATTGGGTACAACAAAATTGGGTAAAAAAAACATTTGGGTACGAAAAACATTAGGGAACGAAAAAAATAGGTACGAAAAAAAAAAATTGGGTACAAACAAATTCGGGTGCAAGAAACATTTGGGTACAAAAAAATGGGTCTGAAAAAAAAATGGGTACGAAAAAAATGGGTATAAAAAAATTTGGGTATGAAAAAAAAATGGGCACGAAAAAAATTGGGTACAAAAAAAATTAGGTCTGAAACAAATGGGTACGAAAAAAAAATTGGGTACGAAAAAATTTGAGTACGAAAAACATTTGGGTATGAAAAAAATGGGTACGAAAAAAAATGGGTACCAAAAAAATTTGGGTACGAAATTTTTTTTGGGTATGAACGTTTGAGTACGAAAAAAATGGGTACGAAAAAAAATGTGGGTACGAAATAATTTGGGTACAAACAAAAATTGGGTACGAAAAAAATGGCTAAGAAAAAAAATTGGGTATGAAAAAATATGGGTACAAAATATCAAATTTGAATTGTGTAGCGCGTGAATTGTCTCCTGGGGGTGAATTGTCTTGGGGTTGCTATAAACGCTACATGTACTTTTGGCCAAGCCACGTGTTTATAGCAATTGCGCAATTAAAACCACCACTTTTCGTCATTTTATCAAAAACTAGATTTTTCCCAGAAATTACAAATATGCCATCGTGTAGATCGCATTTTGGTCCATATACATGTCAAATTTCGGCAAACGTGTTGGGCCAGTTTTCAAGACTATCAAATCGCGGCTGGAGCTTAACGAAACTTAGCCCCCATTATCATTTGTTCAAATGAACGTCATCGTCAATATAGCACTCATTCCATATACTAGAGTTGCGACACCTTAAGGGTTTCGCGGGATGGAATGAGTGGGGAAATCAAATCAAATTGAAAATCGATTAAGTAGGAAAAAAAACAAATTTGGGTACAAAAACACATTTGAGTACGAAAAAAAAATAGGGTACGAAAAAAACTTAGGGTACAAAAAACTATTCGGGTACGAAAAAAATAGGTACGAATAAAAATTTGGGTACGAAAAAATATTGGTACGGAAAAAAATGGGTACGAACAAAATGTGGGCAGGAAAATTAACAAATTTGGTTACGAAAACAAATAAGAGTACGAAAAAATATAGGGAACGAAAAAAATTAGGGTACGAAAAACTATTTGGATACGAAAAAAATGGGTATGAATAAAAATTTGGGTACGAAACAAATTTGGGTACGGAACAAATTTGGGTACAAAAAAAGTGGGTTTGATTTTTTTTTTGGGTACGAAAAAAAAAGGTACGAAAAAAATTTGGGTACGAAAAACATTTGGGTACGAAAAAGATGGGTACGACAAAAATTTGTTGGGTACGAACAAATTTGGGTACAAAAAACATTAAGGTACGAAAAAAATGGGTATGAAAAAAATATTTGGGTACGAAAAAAATTGGGAATGAAAAACATTTGGGTCCAAAAAAAAATTGGTACGAAAAAAAAATTTGGGTATGAAAAAAATTGGGTACGAAAAAAATTTGGGTACGAAAAAAAATGGGTACTAAAAAAATTGGGTACAAAAAAATTGGGTACGAAAACAATGGGTAGGAACAAAATTGGGTACGAAAAAAAAATGGGTACGAAAAAAAGGGTACGAAAAAATATTGGGTACGAAAAAAATAATTGGGTACGAAAAATTTGCGTACGAAAAACATTTGGGTACGAGAAAAGTGGGTACGAATTTTTTTTGGGTACAAACAAATCTGGGTACGAAAAACATTTGGGTACAAAAAAAATGGTTACGAAAAAAAATTGGCGTAAGAAAAATCAAATTTGAATTGTCTCCTGGGGGTGAATTGTCTTGGGATTGCTATTAACGCTACATGTACTTCAGGCCAAGCCACGTGTTTATAGCGATTGCGCAATAAAAAACACCACTTTTTCGTCATTTTATCAAAAACTAAATTTTTCCCAGTTATAACGAATACGCCAACAGGTAGATCGCGTTCTGGTCCATATACATGTCAAATTTCAGCAAACGTGTTGGGCCAGTTTTCAACACTCTCAAATCGCGGCTATAACCAGGAGCTTAACGAATTTTAGTCGCCATTATCATTCGTTCAATTGAACGTCATCAAATGATGACGTCAATATATCACTCATTCCATACTAGAGTTGCGACACCTTAAGGGTTTCGCGGGATGGAATGAGTGGGCACTGAAATAACTCGGGGTCATGACCACCAAACTGGCTTAGAATTAAATTATGCTGAAATAGCTCAGGATCTTGACCACCAACCTGGCTTGGATTTTTATTATGCTGAAAAAGCTAGGGGTCTTGATCACCAAACTGGCTTGGATTTTAATTATGCTGAAATAGCTCGGGATCTTTACCACCAAACTGGCTTGGATTTGAATTATGCTCATTGTTTGGGTTCTTGACCACCACACTGGCTTGCATTTGAATTATGCTGAAATAGCTCAGGATCTTGACCACCAAACTGGCTTGGATTTTAATTATGCCAAAATAGTTCAGGATCTTTACCACCAAACTGGCTTGGATTTTAAATATGCGGAAAAAGCTCGAGGTCTCGGCGATGAAACTGGCTATGGTTTAAATTATGCTGAAAAAGCTCGGGTTCTTGACCACCAAACTGGCCTTGATTTTAATTATACCGAATTATACCTGACTTTGATTTTAAATATGCTGAAATAGCTCAGGGTCTCCCCCACGAAACTGGCTAGGATTTTAATTATGCTGAAAAAGCTTGGGGTCTTGACCACCAAACTGGCCTGGTTTTTAATTATACCAAAAAAGTTCAGGATCTTGAACACTAAACTGGCTTGGATTTTTATTATGCTAAAAAAGCTCGGGGTCTTGACCACCAAACTGGCTTGGATTTTAATTATACCGAAATAGTCCAGGATCTTGACCATTAAACTGACTTGGATTTTAAATATGCGGAAATAGCTCGAGGTCTCGGCGATGAAACTGGCTATGGTTTAAATTATGCTGAAAAAGCTCGGGTTCTTGACCACCAAACTGGCCTTGATTTTAATTATACCGAATTATACCTGACTTTGATTTTAAATATGCTGAAATAGCTCAGGGTCTCCCCCACGAAACTGGCTAGGATTTTAATTATGCTGAAAAAGCTTGGGGTCTTGACCACTAAACTGGCCTGGATTTTAATTATACCGAAAAAGTTCAGGATCTTGAACACTAAACTGACTTGGATTTTTATTATGCTAAAAAAGCTCGGGGTCTTGACCACCAAACTGGCTTGGATTTTAATTATACCGAAATAGTCCAGGATCTTGACCACTAAACTGACTTGGATTTTAATTATGCTGAAATAGCTCGGGGTCTCTGCCACCAAACTGGCCTGGATTTTAATTATGGTGAGAAAGCTCGGGTCTTGACCACAAAAATGGCTTGGATTTTAATTATGCTGAAATAGCTTGGGATCTTTACCATCATAGTGGGCGGGGCCCTGGGGTGGGTAATGTGAACATGGATGGTCAAGATAGACTGTGTTGTCATAAGAAATCGTAAGTATTAATTTGAAGTCAATTGGTGAAAAATGGTGCGGCAGAGGCCGACGCGTATTCCCACGCTGCATGTTTGACCCAGGGGGCGCCCCAAGGGTTGGTAATGCGGCCATGCATGGTTGAGATTGACCGTATTGTCATAAGAGATTTTGAGTGCTTGACAGGTTACTGTAAGCCATCATGGAGAGCGGGGGGTTTATGTGGGTTGGTGGTAATTTAAAAGATGAACTTTCAAAAATAATTATAAAAAAAAAATTGGGGGGGGGGGGCATGGGGGATAGTTTGGGTGCAGTGCATTGTGGTATGTCAGGTAAGTGTTGCTTTGTCAAAGTATGAATCAAATGTGATCATAAATAAAGAAGTTATGGCAATTTAAGCAAAATGTTCAATTATCTAAGTATAAAAGGGGCAATAATTCTGTCAAATGCTTGATACAGTTGTCTGTTCTTGTTTATATGCAAAATATGAAAGCAATATGTCAAAGGACATAGAACATATTTGAGGTGGTATGCAAATTTAAACATAGATTTACCAATTATATATTAATATTCCAAGTATAAAAGGGCAATAATTCTGTCAAAATGCTTGATACAGTTGTCTGCTCTTGTTTATAGATTGGGATCATGTTGGTTATGAAGTATGCAAAATATGAAAGCAATATGTCAAAGGACAAAGAAAATATTTGAGGTGGTATGCAAACTTTAACATAGATTTATCAATAATATGCATATTCTAAGTATAAAAGGGGCAATAATTCCGTCAAAATGCTTGATACAGTTGTCTGCTCTTGTTTATAGATTATCATGTTGGTAAAGAAGTACATGTATGAACAAGTGACCTCAAAATCAATCGGGGTCATCTGCGAGTCATGATCAATGTACCTATCAAGTTTCATGATCCTAGGCATAAGCGTTATTGAATTATCATCCGGAAACCATTTTACTATTTCGGGTTACCGTGACCTTAATCTTTGACCTAGTGACCTGAAAATCTATAGGGGTCATCTGCGAGCCATGATCAATCTACCTTTCAAGTTTCATGATCCTAGGCATAAACGTTCTTGAATTATCATCCGGAAACCATTTTACTATTTCGGGTCACAGTGATCTTGACATTCGACCTAGTGACCTATAAATCAATAGGGGTCATCTGCGAGTCATGATCAATGTACCTATGAAGTTTCATGATCCTAGGCCTAAGCGTTCTTGAGTTATCATCCGGAAACCACCTGGTGGACGGACCGACCAATCGACAGACCGACATGTGCAAAGCAATATACCCCCTCTTCTTCGAAGGGGGGGGGGGCATAAAAAAATATATAAATAATTTGTTAAAGTGAAAAGAAAATATTTGGGGTAGTACACAAACGTTAACATGTGCACGCTAACGGTAACGCCGACGTGATCAGGATAGCTCCATTATATATATTTCATATATAATAGTCAAGCTAAAAAAGAGTGAAAATCTCTGACCCGTCCCCACCCCAACCCCTATAACTTTTGACCCAGGGGTCAGATCAAAATTCCAAATAGTGCAGGGTCGCACATAATGCTCATAGCTACCATGTGTTTAAGTTTCAAGTGCTTATGGTGTAAGAGATAGTGGCTAGGACAGACGGACAGACTGATGGTGGAGATAACCACAATGAACCTGTTAACAGCCAACTAACGCTGCCAACAAAGCACAAGCTTTACTAGTCAGGATGTGGCACTATCTATACAAACTGCATAAGAAATAACAAGACGCTTAGGGTTTGAGGGACACCAAACCTGATTATGAGTCTTCCACACCTTAAGCATCTTAACCCTTTGCATGCTGGGAAATTTGTCGTCTGCTAAAATGTCGTCTGCTGAATTTCTAAAATTAGCATTTTCTTCGATTTTTTTTTCAAAGAATACTATCAGAATAGCAAACAGTTTGGATCCTGATGAGACGCCACGTTGTGTGGCGTCTCATCTGGATCCAAACTGTTTTCAAAGGCCTTTAAAATTCGGTTCCCGCACTGAAAGGGTTAAATATACTTATTTGCTTGTGTACATGTACCTGATAATAAATTATTATTATTACCTGTTTTGGCATCAACAAGCTTTATCAATTGGCCCTCAAATTTTGCACATAAACGCTACACGATCAACCAATATGCCTTTTCATTTCAAGTTGGAAAGTAATTTAGCCCTTATTCGGCCATAATAGGGTGGAGGATCGATTTAAAATACAACTATTCCAGATACAAAAATATTAATTCATTTATTTAATGCACTTATTTTCTTCTCTTTTGCTACGAAATGACCAGTCATATTTTGCACTAGCAGATGATATTTCTTTTTTTACATATGAAAGGTAAAAAGAAATTCAAGCAGCATTTTATAATATAAATTTAAAAATGCACTAAATCATGCACTTAAAAACAATATTATTGTGATTCTGTTATTTATAATCATATTAATAATGCCTCATTTTTCTCCATTTTATGGTTTACTATCTATTTTTCCCAATTTTATGGTTTATCTTGCTTATTTTCTGAATTCAAAAGGCACTGGCTTAAAAAAACTGTCTATGCAGGTAACTGTATATTGAAATCTCATTATGAGTGATTATAAATGCATGATAAAATTCTAACATGTTATGTTATAGATAAATCTATATTGTTTGTAATTTTTCCTAAACATTATTAGCCACCGTTGTGGTCAAACATATTTTTTTGTTTTATTAATGACGTTGTTTCACAGATTACTGTAAAAGAGCTACAGATTAGGTGCGCATTTGTGTAAATACCCAATGTAAAATTGCCGATTACGCATAAAAAATAAAACCATGCGTTCCGAAACCCAATTGAAATTGTCGATTAGGCATATCATATTTTTCCTTTGCATAACGAGTAAATCTGTCCCGGAAATACCCTGGTCCGAAATACCCGGATTCTTTCCGCTTAAGCGCTTTCAGTATACGTGTTATTGTTGTGAAAATGTAGATGTTAATGTTATACTTGTTATGTACAAACTGACTTAAAATAAAATTTGTATTTGTATATTTGTATACCATGTGCTCAAGTGTTTTCAAATTCAGAATGACATTTCCCGGTATTTTAGAATATTCTGGCTTGTGTTGTTAACAAATTGTAGTGTAAATACAAACTCAAAGTAAATATTTAAAACTACCCGATTCACACTGAAATCAGTTTTATAATCCACCAGACGTATGTTGTTAATCACAAATAATAGATTTCAGAAAACAAAGGTAATGTTTACAATATCAGCAAAAGATGTCAAGGATGATCCGACAGTATCCAAATGAAAACTAGTCTTGGACAAAGCGACAATGGCTTCAAAATTGTGAATTTCAGACTGATGAGAGTTATTTTCATCTATTGTTAGATGCATTTGAAACATTTAAACCTTAAAATATTCCTCGATGCAGTAATTTATATTCATTCACCAATATATGTAGAAATGTATCCAAGAAAATGAGTATTCTTTGATTTATAGCGTGACATAAATATGTTACGACTCTGGTTGACTTTCGATACAGAGTTTGCTTCAAAGTACAGGTATGTCAATACCATATAAATTGTACGCTGAAGTTTCTTTAGCTAATATTTTTCTAATGTTGACAGACCATTGACATTGCTGGGGTTTGTTGATTTAAAGACTTATTATCATCACGGGCAGAAGAACATTATAGATCTAGACATTAAACAGCGCGTCATTAAGTAGACAACAGCTGCACAACTGTATGGTAAAAGGTAAATATGTATCTTAATAATTATGTTGACAACTAGCTTACGTAGCAACGTCCGAAAATATGAAATATCCGACATGTATTTCAATATTTAAAATTCAAGATATAATGACGACTGAACTGTTTTACTTTAAGTAAAAAACGGTAAAACTATGTTGAAAATGAAACACAACAAACTAAATACTTATCTGTTACGGCTAAACGACTAATTATCCCAATATAACACTGTCATTGAATCGCACATTTCAATTATAATTATTCCCCTTGAAAGTTAATGCATATTGATATAACGAATTCATCAAACGTTATCAAACATTAGTAATTTGAATTGCATCGGATTCGCACAATATTATGTGGATGTAAATCCGATCCGGTTGTTGTTTATGTGTCAAGCTCATTTTGTCAGTGACTGAGTGAGATATAATAAATTTCTTCCGTAGTAAAATCTACTGTAAAGTACACAATGATACTTACGTAATTCTGTCGTATCCGTCTGAATAAACATCCGCTGCACAAAATATAGACATTTGTATTAATGATAATTAAACACAATCATATTTTCTGTGCTTATTGAACTAATAACACTGAGTTTCTTTGTCGTGTTACAAGATGGCGGATGTCTAACGCTGTTTGTGAAGTGACGTCACAATGTTTATCTGTGCGCGTGCCCTTTCCCATAAAAGTATTTAAACACAAAATACTCGAAAACTTGATTTTTGCCAGGTATAACGCCTACGCCAACAGGTAGATCGCATTCTTGTCCATATACATGTCAAATTTCAGCAAACGTGTTCGGCCAGTTTTCAAGACTCCCAAATCGCAGTGATTTGCCCCAGCTTAACGAAACTTAGCCCCCTTTATCATTCATTCAATTGAACGTCATCAATGATGACGTCCAATACATCACTCATTCCATACAAATACATATCATCGCACTGTTGTTCTTTTTTGTCTTGAATCTGGATCTGTTCGGGTGTCTTCTCAGTTGTCCTGGAAATACAAAAAATATCAGAATGACCAAGTGTTATTTTTTTTAAGAAAACGGAAAAACTGACAAGACATACATGTACTGCATGAATAACACCAAGAAAACACACATATGTGTCATTTTGAACATACACATATATGAAACCGAATTTTCTATCATACGTGGTAAAATAATCAAGCGTTACAAAATCTTATAATTTAATAATGTATTTTATGACTGTATCAATTCATAACTAAATTTGACCTGCAAGATCAATATTTAATCATGTCATGACCAACAAACAATTTTTATAAACTACATTTTACATAATTATATATTTCAATTTTAGAAATTAATATAATTAATAATTGAAGTTAAGATAAAATTTTGAATTTTATTTATTTTTCAATTAACGGGGAATTCGGATTAACGGTGTTAGAAATAATGGTGTTGAAGTGTACATATTTATTTTTTCACGTAATTACAGTCCAACCTGTCAATAAAGACCACTCAAGGGATTTGGTCGTTGTGGTCTTTGTTCACAGGTGGTCTTTATTTGCAGGGTCGATCGAAACTTTGCAAAATATGCTAGTAGTTTTTTAACAGGTACCTTATCTATGTATGTGCTCTATTGTTTAAATGTTTGAATGCTTATGCATGTATAATGAAATAAAGGATTGAAACACAGTTTTGTTTTACATTTGTATATTTATTACATGTTGTATTTCTATTCCCTTATGTTTTTATTATTTATTTAATTTATCATATTCTGTATGAATAACATTTGATATACATGTATACGTACATGTACATGTAATTCTACAAAGAACAAAGTACAAAATACACATAACATAGCAAACATTTATACATGAAATACATGAATCACTACTACACAACCAGTAAAGTTGACAGTAATGGACAATAAATGACATCTGATATTTATATACGCGAATTCCGACTCACGCTTAGGGCGTTTACTTTCACAGTTTACGTTCTCCTCGAATTCGTCCATAATCTCATGTTTACGCTTTAAAATGCTCTGAATTTGAGTTTTTCCTACACAAAGATCACTATCCACTCGTCTACAACTGTGTCCTTTACCTAACAAACTAATGACCTTAACGCGTTCTTCCAACGTCAAGAACTTACGCTTGGAAGCCATGCTGGTTAACTTGAACTGACAATTTACTTTTCTATAATCTATGAACGTCTTATTACGGAGAAATTTAAGAAGAGAATGACTACTAAAATGTTTGTCTTTAATAGGCATCGTAAATGATATGAAACCGTTAATTTCCTTAATGAGTTTATGAAAGCCCCAAATTTGTCTTTGATATTTTCGGCAATTAGTAGATTAATCGCGAGTCACTTAAATACAAAGGCAAATTTTTACACTTTTGACATACTGTCAAATGCATAAAAGAAGCAGGCGACTACCAATTAGCAATGCATGTTAAATAAACAAACAACTGCTATCGAGTGCAATAAACTGTCACTTGCCAATATCTCCATAGCGACCGACGAGTCCACTGGTAAGATGTGTATCACGTGACTACGCAGCGTCCTGGCGGCCATTTTGTTATTTGAAAGTTGCGAAATCGTTGATTTTTATGATTGCAGTGGTCGTTGTAAGCTATCAAAATGGAGATTTGGGAATGTAAAAGGGTGGTCGTTGGTCTTTGTTCACAGGTGGGCTTTATTCGCAGGTTCAATATATAGTGAAATCGTTCGGGAGGAAATCGGTGTGGTCGTTATTGACTTTTGGTCGCTATTAACAGGCGGTCGCTCGGGCAGGTTGGACTGTACATGTGTTTTCAAGAATGTTTTCAACAACAAATTGCTACCCCAAAAATGATGTTAAGTGAACGTAAGTATTTTCAAAAGTGTTACAAAGTCTCCATGGTACGAGTTTCCCCATAATTCCGAATTTGAATTTAAAGCAAGTGCATAATGATATCAATTGTAATATTACAACTTGAAATAACAATCAAAACCTACCTCGCAAACTGTTGTTTATCGTCGATTGTGTTTTCCAACTTCACTTATTATTGAACAACAAGCACAGGTTTACATACAATAACAGCTAAGTTTGAAAATCCAATTAGCCAGTAGGTCAGTGTACAAAGGAATTGAGTGGCGCGCACTCCGGAGATCTGCTGGTTTAGATAACAAGAGAATTGCGCTTGCAAACAATCGAAGATACACAAATGGGTCAAAAATGCAAATCAACTTATAAGCGTATTTTGTAAAAAAACAAAACAAAAAAAGAATCAAATTCTTTATGAAAACATATTTAATGTACATGTTTATATTGTGTGATTTTTATACGTCTTAATTATTTTATGACCAAAATACAACGTCGTATAGACGTCTTTTCCCGACGTTGTTTATACGTCGCCATTCTAAAGTTGAATCAACGTTGTTTTATGGTTGCCGACATCGCGCCCGAAATTCAACCAATATTCTACGTCTATTCAACGTTGGGTGTTTGCTGGGAGAGAAAACTAAAACTTAGGGACATGTGTGGACAGGCAACAGCAATGATTAACACCTCCCACTCGGTGGGGACATAAAAAATGCCTACAAACTCACTTCAAGTATTTACCTTCTAAGTGGACCGTACTCTTACGATGGTCAAAGAGCTGCACTGCAACAGCGGCCTGAACCCTCTCCAACATCTTGCTGCTCAACACCATCAAATCTTGAATGACATCTCCAGACAGCAGCCTTAGATTCACAAGCTTGGACCTTAAGAAATATAGATAATACAAAAAGTTTTGTTCATGTACATGATAAGTTTCATGAGACCATAAATACTTAAGTAGAACAAGAAATGTGTTTGTCAGAAACACTATGTCCCCTTCTGCGCCGCTTTGACTTTTTTGTTGACCTTTGACCTTGAAGGATGATCTTGACCTTCCACCACACAAAATGTGCAGCTTCATGAGATACACATGCATGCCAAATACGAAGTTGCTTTCTTCAATATTGCAAAAGTTATGGCAAATGTTAAAGTTTGACCAAACAGACCAACGTTCAGACCAACAGACAGCGCAAAAAAAAATATGCCCCCCACTATAGCGGTGGGGGAAGTAAAAACAGACAAAGGATGTTAATGAATCAAAATTTTGGCAGAGTATATATCTTTCCTCATGAATGTTTTATTAAGATCCAGCCATTATAAAGATCAACCCATTAGTTACAAAAGGAGTTCACAACAAAAATGGACCAACGAAAGCAATGCTAAATGACTCCCATTCCATGTGATCATACAAAATTGTTGGATTTCATCTTTAAAAACTCTTTTCAGAAACTTGAGTAAGGTCAATGTCATGCTGTAGGTAAGGCAATAGTAAACAAATAAATTTTTACTGTTTGTATTGATGCCAAAGGGTAAGTCTGTAAGTGCGTTAAAAAAAAAAATTCTCATAGGAATGTCCGAATCAGTTCTAAAACTTTGAACACAAGTCAGAGTCACAGCACGCTCTAGGAAAATGGGACTTAAAGGTAACCGTCAACCACTAATGACGAACAAAGAAAAGTTCTAAAATACCATAATTTTTTACAATTAATAGTTTATATTGATTCAAATATCAGGACTGGTATATTACATAACTTGAAAAAAGTTGTTAAGTGTTCATATTTTCAGTATAATCGGTAATAAATGTTACCCAGGGTACCGGTACCAGGTAACTACCAGTTAACGCCAGTAGATTAATCATCATGTCACGTGGTAAACCCAGTTAAGTTTCGTTCCCTATAAGCCTGTGCAGTCACTACAGGCTAATCAGGAAAAACAATTTTCGCTTAAATGGAGTTTTTCTGTTAAAGGATTTAAAGGAAGCTTCTTCTTAACAAAAAAGCCAGATGAGAAGGAAAGTTCCTGATTAGCCTATGCAGAGAACACTTTATGCACATGTATAAGGCCATGACAGCAGCTCACTTAGATTACCTTGTACGTTCAAACAGCAGGTATATGTCCTTGACAAACATCCTCGCCCACTGCTTCTGTGAGCTTTGCCAATGTTCAAGCCTCTCTTTCTTCGACATCTTCTCCAGCTTCTCACATCTGAGAGCATATGATATTTAAGTCTTGTTCTGGGAAAACAAGAGGCCCATGAGGGTCTGAATCGCTCTACTGGCTGGAATCAATGGGACTCAAGCCCTTGATAGTATGAACATTCTGAGTAAGTTTTAAATAAACAGACCCAAAATGGGAAATTTATCGCATAAACAAGAAGAAACATAAACTTTAAACTTCAAATGGCTCCTTTTCAACAATAAGTTGGACAAATTTTCTTCACTCTCAATGGGGTTCTGGCCCTTGATGATATAAAACATCCGTTGAAGTTTCAAAAGGATAGAACTTTATATGTAAACATACAAGAAATGTGTTTGTCGGAAACACTATGTCCCCTTCTGCACCGCTTTTAATTACATTTTTTTTAACTTTAACCTTGAAGGATGACCTTGACCTTTCACCACTCAAAATGTGCAGCTCCATGATATAAACATGCATGCCAAATATGAAATTGCTATCTTCAATATTGCAAAAGTTATGGCAAAATGTTAAAGATTTTCATTTTTTCGCAAATTCAAGGGGAGATAATTCTGGACTCATAACTCCGATATTGCTCATTTTCAATAGGGTTTGATTCATCATTCAGATAAAGACACTGTGCAAGTTGGGACATGATTGGAAGAAAACTGTGGACTTAATTGCGTAAACAAGCTTTATTTAACAATTTTCTCAAATTCAAGGGGAGATAATTCTGGACTTTTTACTCTGATATAACCCATTTTCAATAGGGTTTGAGTCCTCATTCAAATAAAGACACTGAACAAGTTTGAAAAGAATCGTATGAAAACTGTGGACTTTATCGTGTAAACAAGAAAAAGTCTAACGCAGGGACGGATGGACGACGAAAACCACGCCATGACATAAGCTCTTTAGGCCTTCGGCCAGTAGAGCTAAAAATGGGCCTAATGCCTGTGCGTTAAGTGTCACTTTCTGCTTTTATAGAATGTTTTGTTTGAAGGAAGTCTCTTCTTGTTGAAAATCCAGTTTACACAGAAAGTGTGGTCCCTGGTCCACACGGGTTAATCTGGGACAGCACTTAACACACATGCAGAAAGTGTGGTCCCTGGTCCACATGGGTTAATCTGGGACACCACTTAACACACATGCAGAAAGTGTGGTCCCTGGTCCACACGGGTTAATCTGGGACAGCACTTAACACACATGCAGAAAGTGTGGTCCCTGGTCCACATGGGTTAATCTGGGACACCACTTAACACACAGAAAGTGTGGTCCCTGGTCCACACTGGCGTTACTCTGGGACAGCCACACTTAAACACACATGCAGAAAGTGTGGTCCCCTGGTCCACATGGGTTAATCTGGGACAGCACTTAACACACATGCAGAAAGTGTGGTCCCAGGTCCACATGGGTTAATCTGGGACACCACTTAACACACATGCAGAAAGTGTGGTCCCTGGTCCACATGGGTTAATCTGGGACAGCACTTAACACACATGCAGAAAGTGTGGTCCCTGGTCCACATGGGTTAATCTGGGACAGCACTTAACACACATGCAGACAGTGTGGTCCCTGGTCCACATGGGTTAATCTGGGACACCACTTAACACACAAGCAGAAAGTGTGGTCCCTGGTCCACATGGGTTAATCTGGGACAGCACTTAACACACATGCAGAAAGTGTGGTCCCTGGTCCACATGGGTTAATCTGGGACAGCACTTAACACACATGCATTCTGCCAATTTTTTCCAAGAATATGGCTCATTTTAACCAATTCAATATTAATACTATTTGAATTATCTTGTTAATGATACTTAAAATAACTTGTATTAACAATACATTAACAATATGAGCAGTTAAATAAAGTGTACATGTTTGGTTCAAAATGCAAAACCAAACCTGAATTAATAGTTTAACCAAGCACAAGAAAATGTTAATTAATTATGAAATAATATAGAAAACTATATACTTCGTGTAAATTGCAACACTTTTGTCATTTTAACCATCAAATAGGCAACATACAACAACAGTGATACGGTACTGAACAATTTTATGGCCACAAAGGTGCAGTCAGTGTTTATTTTCCACCATTTTTGGAATTGAGCCAGGACCCTTTAGATTGAGAAATGTTGCTTACTTTCTTTTACAATTGGGAAATTAAAGGGACCTATTCACATTTTGGTAAATTGACATTATTTTTTTTAAATTGTCTGAGATTACTGAACATTTACCATGCTCTATAAAATCCATTTTATTGAAAATTTAAAAATCTGAATATTATAACGCTTTGCAAGGCGAAACGGCTGAATAATTTTTTTTGCTGTTGTCTTTTTATTTCGTGACACTATTAGGATTGCTTATATCATGTATAAATACATCACTAATTGTATGAGCACTGATGGCCACGTGGTCTAAGCCTTAGACTTTTATTCCAGGGGTCGAGCCCATTTGAGGATTACTTTGTTTCTTGTTTTTTACTGGAGCTTTTTAGATCCAATGTTTATATTTATCAATATAAAGCATATAATGAACAAGAAATATCTTTAAAAAAGATATACGGCGTTGATTGTGGTCGATGTTTATGAACGATCAAAAGTTATCTCTATGAGATAAAAAGTAGCGGATGCCTTTTTTCTGCGCAGTTGTTAGCTACATCATAAGCAAATCAATTACGGGGTGTTGCGCCAGATTTCGTGGCTTATTTTGCTTTATGTGATATTATTACTCAGATATCTATATTTACAGAATAGAAAAACACAAGAAACATGAAAATAAACGAGTGCATATAGGTCAGCCGGCAATACTCGAATCTTATTTAATTGCATAATTATAGTATAGCGAATTATTGTGGTCATGCTTAATAAACTGGTCTAAATGGATAAATATTTCTAATTAATTTTATCAAAATTGGTCCTTATCATGCAAACTTTGAAACCATATTAAAAATCGATGATTGACATACCACAATAATATCGCCGAATATCTTTATTTAGTATCTTTCTGATCAAAACAGACTTCAAGTGCACAAAGTTTACGAGACGGCGTTTATATAAAGATTTCTGCAACTGACCGCAAACTGACCTTGATACCTTGCGGATTGGAATGCAATGCATTACAGTCACTACGTTATTGTCAGTAAGACACAATGATCGCAACCCCTTTTGCGAACTCCGGTGATGAACTGTATATAAACTCTGACTTTCACAAAATGACCGCGTATTGACCCGAAACCTCGCGGGTTGAAATGCAATGCAAGTAAGTACTAAATATGACAACATAGCCTTTAGTTAAACGCTTTTGCGCTGGTAATTCTCTGAAAATAAAAGGTGAACGCACAAACTGTATTTATGTCGAAAATTAATTGTAAAACTGTTCTATCTATTGGGCCTTTTCATTAGAGATAAAATTGTTTCATGCAGTAAAACAGTGTTACAAAGACGCGGATATGTTTCCAATGATCTGGTGTTATACTCAAATCAGCCAATGGAATAAATGAAGTGTATTCATTCGTACCTAGCCGCGGGAAATTTTATTTGAGTATTATTGGACACTTACAAAGGTCAAGTCAGGGTGAAAAGCTGGCTTATTCAGCTTACGCCGAAAAACTTAAACATAGAAGCCATAATCTGTGAAAAGGTCCCTTTAATGTTGTTGATTTTATGCTTACAAATACTTTAAAATCGATAATAAAAGTGATTTCAATATTATTTTATTATAATATCTAAGATTCAACTTATTGAGCTAGATTTGGAGATAATTTGACATGTTAAGACTTCTTAAAAACAAGAGGCCCATGAGGGCCTGAATCGCTCTACTGCTATAAACACTGTGCTTTAAACACTGTGCAAGTTTGGAAAGAATAAGATGGAAACTGTGTACATAATCGCGCAAACAATTAAGGAGAATGTTATCAAATTCAAGGGGAGATTATTGTGTACTTATTTCTCTGATATTGCTCATATTCAATAGGGTTCAAGTCCTCATTGATATAAAGATACTGTGCAAATTTAGAAATAATTGGGTGAAAACTGTGGAATTAATTGCGTAAACAAGCGGGATTTCAAAATTTTCTCATATTCAAGGGGAAGTCATTCTGGACTTATTGCTTCGATATTGCTCTTTTTAAACAAGAGCACCGCATAACGGGTGCCACGCTCGGCTGCAAAAGCTTGTCAGATTTTTTTTTTTTTTTTAGGTCAGTGACCTTGACCTTTGACCTAGTGACCCAAAATGGGTGTGGCATGTAGAACTCATCAAGGTGCATCTACATATGAAGTTTCAAAGTTGTAGGTGGAAGCACTTTGATTTTAGAGCCAATGTAAAGGTTTTAGCATGACGCCGGACGGCGGGCGGTGAGCAGGCTATGACAATACCTTGTGTTTTCTCCGAAAACAACCTCGCTAAAAAGGGTTTGAGTCCTTATTGATACAAAGACACATTGCAAGTTTGTCAAGAATTGGATGAAAATTATTGACTTTATCACATAATTCTGGACTTATAACTCAGATATTGCTCATTTTCAATAGGGTTTGACTCATCATTCAGATAAAGACACTGTTAAAGTTGGGAAATAATTGGATGAAAACTGTGGACTTTATTGCGTAAACAAGCCTTATTTCACAACTTTCTCAAATTCAAGGGGAGATAATTCTGGACTTTTTACTCTGATGTAACCCATTTTTCAATAGGGTTCAAGTCCTCATTAATATAAAGACACTGAACAAGTTTGAAAAGAATCGTATGAAAACTGTGGACTTAATCGTGTAAACAAGAAAAAGTCTAACGCACGCATGCACAAACGGAAACCACGCCATGACATAAGCTCTTCCGGCCTTTGGCCAGTAGAGCTAAAAAATAAAAAATTGGAAAACTTTAATTGAGAATTTGTAGGTCCCATTTGGGAAAAATATATACTATTTTCCATTGGGAATGCGCCCCCCTACCGGACTGAAATTCAAGCGCAAAAAACACTGCTAGTTGAACACGGACCAAAATTGTCAGTGCAACAAATACCACAACAAAATAACAATGAATTCAATAAAAAGGTCATCAGCTCAACTTCCCAATACTGAACATACTGGTAGTATTAGTTACCTAAAACTATCTGAAATATAAGGAAACTTGTTAAGTTAAATTTTGTCAGTGTTTTATATAATATACAAACATAACAAAGGCTGGAACATTCCCATTGATCCTTTGTCAGGTTTGTTTAAAGGGGTCTTGTGTTATAATTTTGGGGGGAAATAGCATTATTAATGCAATGACTTTTTCCAATACCTGTGCAAAGTCCTTACATTTTTTAAGCATTAAAAAAGGGTGTTTTTCTCCAAAAGGTAAAGTTGCATTTTTAAGTATTATATGCATGCAAGAGGAGACACAGAAATAAAACAAAACTTTTAATTAGTTTCATCACTTTTCATGTCCATAAAATCTTTACAATCTTGATAGGGACATCATCATCTTCTAAGCATCATTATATTCATCCAATTATTTCTCAGTCATGCTCCTAAACTGATGACATTGAATCCAAAGAATCTCACAATCAAGGAATCAAGCATAGCTTGGCTGAAGGCCCTACTGTCAGTGCAAACATTGATCGTCTATTTCCACTCTTAAATATTACTGATTAAATATATTCATAGAATAATCAATGCCTACAACCAACATGTGTAAACATTGCATCCTAGATTGATCTTTTGACTTTGTGCTTGCCTACTCTTGGAAAAAGTGAACATGTTTGTAGTTATAGATAATTACCCAAATATTTTTGTTCTAGATTACAATAAAAAATATGTGCTCTCTTTGGGAAAAAAAATGGAATAAGTGTTAACTGAGCATCATGCACTGTTGCTTTCAAAAGATTTTGCAAACTTATTTTAATTTCAATCAATTTGTTCTGCCTTGATGACACCTTATCCCCTTCTATTTGAAAAAAAAACAGACATCACAATCCCACGTTCTTTTATTCAATAATAAATGTAATTCATTTCACCATAAAAAAAGAAGCACATCGGTGAGAAGGTTTACAGTTTACAATAAACCAGAGCTGTTAACAATATCAATTCAATAAAAGGTGAATTATTGTAATCCGTGCAGTATCATTTTAATATTTACACAGAACACAGACATACAATAGAATATGAAATAAATTAACTCTTATTATTAAAGAAATCAATTTAAATTACAAACAAGAAGGCCTGAAAGACCCAAAGTTGCTCACCTGCGAGGAAAGGAACTGACCTGTTCTGTGCAGCCCAAGATATCTTAGAATAAATGACCAAGTTTCAGGAAGAGCTAACTAGAAATGTAACTTTTAGAGTGCCAACAAGATTTTACTAGAGCCATATAAGGCTAAACTCCAAGCCCTTTGGTGGCCATGTTATTCAACAAACCAGAACCATTTTCAAACTCATCCAAAATATTATTGGGACAAATCTTCTGACAAAGTTTCATCATTCATGATGATCAGACAATAAATGTGGACAAATTTTATTATTTTAAAGGATATAAAATATTAATGAAATTTACATTTTGTTGAAATAAAAACTTTCATAATAATTTAAGGAACATGAAAAAAAAAACAGACGATTAGAATGCACCTAAAATGTGAGTAGAACGCTTCATATTTTAAAACTTGCATCTCTTTGGATGCGTCATTAAACAATCAATTTTAAATTCAATAATTTAATTTATTTATAATAACTTCATTCCATCATATTGATGCATAACATAATAAATGTTAATACAAGTACAAAAGGGGACAAAACAAATTAATGGGACCTCCTGTTTATGGAGAGGGACCCCCATGTTTGACCACAAAAATCCTATGTACCATGAACAATTCAGCTCAATTAACAACCAAGCACAAAACAAAAGAGAAGCAATCCAGACCTGTGTTGTTCTTCTGAGGAGTGCCAGGCCCACTATCCTTGACCTGATAATGTTTTCCGGTTCCCAGCATACCAGCCTCCAGCTCTCCCAGCACATCCACATCTACACCTGATGGGTCAATAGTGTCACACTGATAAGTTCCTGGCCCACCACCAATGCCATCCTCAACCTGATAATGTTGTCCGGTTCCCAGCATACTGGCCTCTAGCTCTCCCAGGATGTCCGCATCTGTACCTGATAGGCCCACGTTGTCACTCTGAGGCAGGGAAGCACACGAGTAGTACGTTTCAGAATTGTTCAGACTCACAGCAGACACACATTCAGAACTTTTCAGAGTTAATTCTGATTTTTGCGACGATGCCTCTGATTGCTGCATTTTTCTTGTTCTGTAACTCACCTCTGACTGCTGCAAAAAAGGTTTTTTGGAGACCTCCTTTTCACTTTCATCACTGCCTCCAGGCCCCAGTGCATTTGCACTCAAATTCAAATTGCACCTTTTTTCATTCCCACATGGTTTGCCCTTTTCTTCAAAAGCACTGTTATTTTTATCATCCTTAAAGAAAGGCGCCTTTGAAGTCGATGGTTTGTTCTTAGAACTGTCCTCAAATGTCTGGGATCCTGGTATGTCCAGATTGGTATCCGACTCTGCAAACCAGTCCCTTCTCAACTCTAAGCGCGCTGATGCTCCTTCTTTCCAAGAGTTGAACCCATCTTCACCATCTTTTTCTGGCATAAATTTAGGTATGTCAATTAAGACTTCATCAAAAGATTGGTTTTTCTTCAATAAATGAGACGAATTCCCTTTCTTCCCCTGCAAACTCTTCAATCTGTTCATATTTTCCTCGATTTCATAGCCTAAATCCTCTCCTTCCTCTTGATCAGAGTTTTCACAATCAAAGAATAACAAGGTTTCACAGATTTTCTCCTCATTTTGCGTAAAGGGTGTAAGGTCTATCAAAGTAGTCAGGTCACCAGAAGAAGTCGTGTTTAATTCCACAGGCATGTCAATCTCTGTAGAAGTCTTTTCCCTAACTGCTGCCATAGCTCTTTCTGCCTCTGCCTCTGCCTGTGATGTAAAGTACTTTGAACCCATTTGAGCCATGCTCTTGGAACAAAGTGCTTTATGATGTGCCTTAAGTGTCATCCAAAATGGGCCTGTGCTCACTAATCAGGGACAACGCTTTCTGCTTTCATATAATTTGTTGTTTCAAGGAAATTTCTTTTTAACCAAAATCCCATTCAAGGCGTCCCTGATTGTATGACAGGCTTATCTGGGAAGACACACATTTCGGACATGCATTACACCCTGTTTTACCAAAGCATGACCCATAAATTTTCTTTAAAATGAAATTTCATGATTTATAAAATTTGAAATATTCTTTTGATGTTAAATTTGTAAAGATTTTATAGTGTCTGAAATAAAATTTTTGACTGTATGTGCGTTGGACATTTGAATTCCTGATTGAGAGACCCACAAACATCCACAACAATTATTGTACGATAAATATTTTTGTTTTCACAGTTATTATCACTTTCAATAACCTAAGATTTATTATATAGAAGAAAAATCCGTTTCTGCTTCACAAATCAACCAATCAATGGAATTTAGCAGTTTGATCAAGAAAGTTTGCATTCTTATAGCATACTTTTACAACAAGAAAACGTTACATGCTTGCCTAAATGAAACCTATATAGCAAAATGAAATGAGAGAAATTCTTGTTGTTATTCATGACGTTTACAACAGAAAACAAAACATGAAATGAATCCTAGACTTCCCGGTTAACATGCAAAGTGAATCCAAGGCTTTTTTGGCCGTTTATAACTGTGATCATGGAATAACCCCTGACTTGTTTCCCCCAAAGCTGTCCATTGAACTCCCTCCCCTCCAAGTGATTTTTTTTATTGATTTCAATTTAAACTTATTTGAAAATTTGGTGGGTTTATTTTCAAACACTGTTAAGTTATGATTGGTAACATCCCAAGCAGGACCCCGTTATATTTAAGCCTCCTTCTGGGTAAACTGGACTCATTGTACGTAAAGTGTCGTCCAAGATTTGCCTCTACAGTCTGCAAAGGCTAATCAGAGAAACACTTTTTCCACCTTAACTGGATTTTCTTTCAGAAGATGTTTTCTTTAGACAATATAAATCCTTAAAAGCGGTGTCATCCCTGATTAGCCTGTGCAGACTGCACAGGCCAACCTGGGACAGCGTTTGACCCACATGCATTAAGTCGAGTTTTCCAAGAACGTGACTTAATTGCAGTCTCTGAAAAAGTCTGTCTGGCCTTTGACAAAACCAGTAAAGCTGTATGAGGTCATGGAAAAATAACCCAAATACTGGACAACATGGGTGGAGATGGAGATAAATTCTTGTAAAGTACTTCTATGCTGTTGATTGGCAAGTACAATTGAGTTTGGGTCAGTAGTAGTTACATTAATATGGAAACAAGACCGTGTGGCCCAAAATGATTGTGCAAAAACTGCCGTAGGCTCAATTATTTAGATTTGAAAAAAAGCTTTATTCAAATGATCATGACAACACTGTGTTAAGAAATTAAGTCTCCAAGCTTTTATCATTTCTATATTAAATTGTTTTTTCTACCTTTTCTTCTGTAATGTAATTGGTCACTTGTCTTTACCTTTTCCCCCATAAGAAGCAACGTGAAAATGGCTTTTGCAACCATCAAAAAACCAGAACAGCCTGCGAATAACTCGCAGTTTGTTAAGGTTTTATGCTGTTTGCTGCTCATCAGTAACTAAGGGTTGGAAATGAAGCCCTTAAAACTAACTTGAATTTAGTAAGAAAGGTATTTCATTAAATATAACTTTCTAAAGGACTACAAATGCCTTAAAATACATATTTAAGTAGTAAAGGATCAAATTAAAAAATACTAGAGTATGATTATAAAAATTTCACTAATGATGACGCTTTTGAGTACATATTTTTATTTATCATGTTCTTATAATACATATTGGTAGTGTTCTGTGAAAAGGGGTTTTAATACATGTGCGTAAATGTCGTCCCAGATCAGCCTGTGCAGTGTGCACAGGAAAATCAGGGGCAACACTTTCACCTTTAAACAGAAAATATAAAACCGGAAAGTGTCCACCCCTGATAAGCCTGTGTGGACTGCAAAGGCTAATCTGGGACGAAACTTTACACACATGCATTGAACCTCCTTTCACAGAGCACGGCCCATATACTTCCTTTCTGACAAGCGTCATTGTGGCTAGTGGATATGGTGTACGCCTAGCTACTTGGAGGTCACCGGTTCAATCCCCAACAGTGGGAGCATTCTTCAGATCTTCTTTGTAGACACAAAGTACTGGTTCAAACCAGGAAATAGAGTCAAGAGTGTTATAAGCTACCTTTCTGGCTGCCTGTTCTGCCAGCCTGAGCTCCTCTGCCTTCCTCTGCCTCTCGAGCTCCAACAGTCGCTGCTGCTCCCTCAGCTCCCTCTCCCTGGCCCTCTGCTCTCTCAGAGGCTGTTGCAAAATGACAGCAAATTTACCAGGCCTCATTTTGGTGTAGATAAACTTTGGTTAATTGGCTTTATTAATTTGTTCCTAGAATTACGTGTAAACAGTCCTAAAAATATCTCTTCATGTTTAGCAGAGAACATGTGATTGCTGTATCTCCTTTAAATCATAGACAACAGTTTTTTTAGCAGTTCTCAGTTTCTAGGGATTTAAGACCAGATGAATTTTGAACATGAATAAGGAAAGAACACAAAATTAGATGTAACAGTAAAAACTGTTTTGTTGAATTATATTTTAAAACCTGTGCAAAAATTATAATTAATTACTATTACAAAATGTACAATAAAGATCAAGAACATTTTTAGAGTGAGTTTTTTTAAACCCATGTAGTGATTAAATGAATTCAATAGTCCAAACAATAAGATCACTACAACAATAAAATCCGGCTACAGCACCTTTTCCCTTGCCTCCTGTTCTATGAGAAACCTCCTCGCCTCATTCTGCTGTTCCACCAGGCACTGCATCTTGCACTCAGACATCAATCTAACCTGCTCCTCCCTTGTTATCCTCTCAGCCTCTATTTGCTCCTCCATTCTTTTCCTCTCCTCTTCCAATCTGATCCTCTCCTGCTCAAGCCGGATCCGTTCCTGCTCAAGTCTGTAATACTCTTCTTCCAAACGAATTATTTCTTGCTCTGCTTTGATGGCAGTGTCCGCTTTTTCCATCCCTATCTGTATAAGGTCATACAACCGTTTGCACATAACCACCAGATCTCTGACATAATTTGACACTTGGTGTACACTTCCATTACCTGTGACAAGATTAAAATTTGCATCATTTAAATGTTCCTTCCTCAACACTGTCCAGTTCTGAGAAAACGTCTCCGCAATCAATGACTCTAGTGCCATGGGCCTGGAGCTGTTGTTCCTATTGGAGCCATTGCGGATGCTGTGATACCCAGGGCCTGGTGTAGACTCCCAGGACCGCACACTTCGCAGTATCAGCTCCAGCACCAGCAGACCGAGGCTGCAGTAGCAAGCTGAATAGCAGGAAGCTGAAAGAAACAGGTGACCTTGGTAAAAAATATAAGCTCCGCTCTAGGTAAAACATGCAGTCTTCACAGGCAAATCAGGGATGATACTGTCCACTTTTATGAAATTTAACGTTTAAAGTCCCATCTTAACAAAAATCCAGTTTAGGCCGAAAGTGTTGTCCCTGATAACTGCACAGGCTTATCTAAGCTGACAATTTACGTACATGCATTATGACCCCTTTTTCCCAGAGCCACACTAAATATGTCCTCTTCCCAAACTTAATTACATGCCCCAAAATTTCTTCCAAAATAATCACTATACATAAGCCTTGCTCTGGGAAAATAAGGCTTAATAAATGTGAGTAAAGTGTTTTGCCAGATAAGCCTTTGCAGTCCACAGAGGCTTATCAGCGACGATAGTTTCCGCTTTCATGGACAAATCCTTTTAAAGGAAATCCTTCCTTAACATTTATCCAATTAAGGCGAAAAGCGTTGCCCTTGATTAGCTCACAAGGCTTTGTACAATTTAACCTAGTGATCTAGTTTTTGGGCGCATGTGACCCACATAACAACTAAATATTATCAAAATACAAATTCATAAATGTAGACTCGTTAGTGGTAGACATGTATTTCTAAGATTAAGCCTTGTGACCCTCATTTCCAACTTGGCATGGATACTAAGCCGAAGGCTGAGGTCCATATACCGTAGGTTTCCACGTATAGCCCGCTCCCATGTATAGCGCGCAGGCTGTTTTTTAAATGCAAAAATGGAGAAAAAAATATTTAAAGACAATAAAACCACAAAATCAGACCGAAAATGGCCGCCATTTTACTATTGCACAATCCAATAATCCACAGCATTGGAAAGCTTAATAAAGCATTAAAAATAGGAAGCGTCATTATGATTAGGAGCATGGGTTGCATAGCACTATACTTTTCTGACAATTTTGTAATTTTCTAGCAAAAGATAAACAGTCCACATGCATTTCGTGAAAAACGTGAGAAAAGAAGAATTAGTGTACATCGTGTGATTTTTCCTCTGGGAAAGCATGGGCATTACCGGTAAATTTGAATGTCGCATGGGAGACAGGGATACAGTTGTTAAGGTACACCACTGTTGAACGTTCAATATTTATACACACAAAATGCAATTACATATCTTCACGTTCTCAAGTGTCAGTTAGTGTCTCAAATATCAATTGGCGTCTTAACAAGTCGTGGCACATATTACTCAATAACATCTGCCAATTACGAAGTGCAAAATGACCCCCATTCACACCTACCGTTACCCGCAAAAAAGACCTTGTTCGCACCTACCCTTGCCTGCTCTTCGAAATGTCGACAACAATCCCCATCGGAATTCATCAATAAAGAAGTGTAAAAACACAAACAAAGAAATGTCCGCAAGTTTATTCAAACAAATTCATTTTTGACCAAAACTTTTTCTACCGCATTCATATCTACCAGAAGCTACTTCTTGTTGTTTCGACAATGGCCCCTCAGTCTGTACGATAGGATGGTAGTTTTCTGGAAAAAAAAATGGTGGCCATTTTGATTAGTTACGATTACACAACTTATTTTTTACCAATTTAGCAGCCAGGATAGCGTTGTATTAAAGTATAGCGCGCACCAGCTTTTTAATTTGAATTTTGGAGGTAAAACACTGCGCGCTATACGTAGAAACCTACAGTACTATTTGGGGCTGCCTGGCTGGTCACTTTTCTGCCATTGGGCCTGAAGTGAGGTTTTCTAATTCTTATACTATACCGAACATTTTTGTGCAGATAAATGTCAATTAAAATAAAAATAAATAACACAATAAAAATTACATCAATTTTTTTCAGTTACTTATTATTATATGTACCGTATTATTGTTGTACGCGAGTTGTCTCCCTTCATTAGTTGGACAGGGAAAAAAATCGCTTCTTTATACAAAATTCATTTTTATTGTAAAGCATTTCATATATTGAGATACATTTTATATAGAGATAACTACTTTTATCATACCACCGCATCGATATCTGCCTGATATAACGTTGCCTGATATATTATTTTATATCATGGTCAACAGGAAGTTCTTATATCAGTCAATGTTTAGAGTAACGTGGGATTTGCAATTAAGTAAACAGTTTCTATCAACATGAATCAGGTTCAACAAAACAAACAATTTGATACCAAGAACGTACATATTTAATTCTAGTTTAAAGTCATAAATCACAAAAACGTTTATTTAAAAAAAAATCACAGCCTGCACTATAGAAGTTAAATGACGTCATCAATGGGGCAATAAATCTTGAGTAGCGATATAGTCATTGTACTCCCTAGTGTTACACAGAAAGTCAAGACAAATTAAATCTGTATGCTAATCCTCAACTATTCAATCAAACGATTTAACACGCTTATGTCAATATTGACACCATCATCAAAATGTCAATTTCAATACACATCTCCAAAATGGCATCTCCAAACTATTCGGTGAAGTGTGTTCTTCGATTAAATTTGTCGCTGCAGTCCATTCCTGATCTCAAATTCAAGACGTTTATAATTAAAGCGGGTGTACTCTTTCCATTCGTAATGCAAATAAAAAAAATTCTCTATACGATGTTAAAAATAAGCAATTATTCGTGTTGTCTTTTCGAACGCCGTTGCAACATGTATGTCAACGTGTAAAAGCCGGATCAGCAAAATCAGCGGTGATCCGTACATTTTAATTATAAAAATGGATTGCTTTGCAGATTTTTAGGAAAATGTGGTATATGATAAACAGAAAAACAGGTTACTGTCCCATTGTTTTGTAATATATCAGGCTCGGCACGAATAAAATAACGGCTCGGCAAGCCTCGCCGTTATATTATAAGCCTCACCTGATATATTACAAAACGATGGGACAGTAACCTGTTACTCTCTATATATCACTGACAACATGTTGCAAAACATTCATATCAAATAGACCATTTAATTTTTTGTATTTTTAACATGTGATAATAAAAAACACACACTCGTGACCTTCCAAACAGATCGTGATTATAAATAATAAGTACATTATTATTGTTGTAAGCAAGTTGTCTCCCTGCAAAATTTGGACACGGAAAAATTCGCTTCTTTATACAAAACTCTTTTTTTGTGTAAAGAATTTCACATATTAAGATACATTTTATATAAAAATATCTGCTTTTATTACAGACAACATGCTGTAAAACATTGATCCCAAATATAGCATTTAATTGTGATTTTTTAAGATGTGATTAATAATAAAAAACACACACTTGTAACCTGCCAAATTACTCGTGCGTTTATCCTAAGTTTTAGAACGCAGAGATTTTCACTTGATATACATCAAGTGAAAATCTCTGCGTTCTAAAACTTACACAAATGTTGCAAATAACTAACATTCTAGCTGGCACTATTACATGGGCGCGCATCTTTACAGGGCACTTTTCAAAATAGCGCCCGCTGACTATGCGCACACATCTTTACAGGGCACTATTCAAAATAACGGACCTGTACTAAAGTTTATATACGCAAAAAAGAAACAACTCTATGTGAGGTATAATATTGGAAAATAAGTATATATTTTTCTCAAACCACAGGTGGTTAGCGTGTGGCTATGATATTAATTAGTGAAAACATCATTTTGAATGATAAATAATCATATTATAACGAAAAATTAAATTTTATGAAAAAAAAATTCACTATCAAATATATATATATATATAACAAGGTATGCAACTCAAAATCACCCCAAAACGGGGTGCATCGCTTTGAACAGCCATATCTTCATCAATTATGCAGCGATTTTCACGATCTTGGTCTTAATCAACGCAGAAATGAATTTCCTTTCTGGAAATGTATTGTCTTGCAATATTTTTACAAATTCTGGGTCAACTTTTAAGAAATAACACGATACACAACTCACATGACCCAGTTGACAATGATCATGCAGTCTTTATGAATGAAATCTCACGGGACCTTAAAATTCCCTATTGAAGGTTTCCAAAAATTAAATATATATATTTTTTTTAGATCTCAAACTTAAGTTCATCTCCCACCCAACTTAATAACATGAACCTTAGTAAATATAATGCTGAAAACACTATTTGTTAGCATTTGTTAGCAAAACAACAAAAACACTTATTTCCCAATTTTAGTCAAAGCACTGAAATTTTTCTCAATTCAAAGGCATACTGCCCCATTTTCTTAATGATAAAAAAGGACACTTTAATAAATTTTATACAAAATTGTTATTTAGAACTGCACTTAAAAATAAAGCGCTGCATATCTACGCTTTATGGTAATGAAATATTTCAGGTTTTAAATCAATGACTTGAACAAGAAGTTTGCTCCAGAAACTTTTACAGACAGACTTACAGAGTGAGACAAACTATAACCGGCCTTCAAGTGACTTTAATATACCCTCTTTCAAACTATATTGACCCTTTTCCTTACTCAAAAGTAAAATGAAAATGGCTTTATGCAACCAGCTTAAAACCAGAACAGACTGCCAGTAACTTGATGGGTTTTTCAGATATTATGCTGTTTCTCAGTATCTTAGGGTTGAAAACAAAGCCTTTTAAACTCAAATTATCAAGTAAGAAAGGTCTTAAATTTAATTTGATTCTCTAATGGGCTAAAAACAAGTAAAATTGCGTTCCTAAGCAGGAAATGCTTTAACAATAAACCAAGGATCACCTCTTATCAATGACTCGATCTTCAGATCAAACTGTTCCGTATCCAGCAGATCCTCAATATTATCAAGGGTCTCAAGGGTGATCTCAAGGGTGTAGATGTCGATCACCTTGACGTTGCCCCTCGGCAATGTGATGTAGTACATGAGCGTTGCCAGAAGCAACGAGAACAGGGCCACAAACACCATAAACACGTGGACAATCTCTGTGAAGGCGCCCAAACGCACCGTGTTGCTGAACATGGCTGTCCACTGATGGTACTTACACAGGCAGCTGCCACAACAAGTGCAACTGAAACCAGCATATGTTTTTCTGTGACGTAACTTGGCAATGGCATTGATGCTAGTCAAAGTGGGAAATTTGACAAAGTTACTATCAAAGCAACTGCAACTGCAAGTTTTTAATCATCTTCTATGACATATAGACTGGGATTTTAACTTTTTTTTATGTTTTAAAATATAAATTAAATATCCATGAATACTAATGACAATTGAATAAACACTACCTTTGACCGTGAATAACTGATTGTGAATATCTGGTATCAAGCACTTCTACAGTGGTAACTGTTGCAGGTAGATGACGTCTCTCCCCTGTCTCTGGCTCATATAGGTGAACACTCAACACACGCCTTAAATTAGCATACAACATGGTACAATCAGAAATGAATAAGTCAGACATTGCCAACAAAAGTTTCAAAGGCCTGGCAGTGAAATGGAAAATCCAGTGATTTTTGATTTCAAAGATTGTAACCCTGTTGCAGTTTTCACAACAAAATGATTTCATCGTTACTGGTTCCTATTATTTCCGGAATTTATCAGATCAATATTGTCAACATTTAAAACAAATGATATATAAATATATATATATATATATATATATATATATATATATATATATATATATATATATATATATATATATATATATATATATATATATATATATATGATACTGCACTCTTGGGAGACATTGTGAGCAATCCTAAAAGTTAACTTTACCAGTCTGCCAAAGTGTAAGCAAGTGAGTGTCTTTAATGCTATACAGTAGATTCCACTTAATTGAATATTGGATAATCAAATAATTCGGTTAATTGAATAGAAATTGAAAACACCAAACCATTGGCATCTCTTCCCCTTGTAAAAACTCCACATATTCTGATAGGTAATATGGCGTATTTTGGTTAATTGAATAGCCAATTTTCTATTGCACACTATAATCCACACTATAATCCAGCAAAGAATTTCATAAATGTCCGATGATACGCATCGTATCAACGATTTTGACAGACACGCTCAATTGACTGCCTTTGTTTTCATTTCACACCATGCATGTATGCAGTGCCTGTCGAGCGTCACGTGACTAACAGGTGTAGTATGTAAGTACTATGCAAACACTGGAGTCTCCGGTGTGCCGTCAGGTGCAAACTTTCGAATGCAAACTGTCAAGTAACACACTTCAACAGTTTGTTGTTGCTTAGAAACAATTAAAGAGTGTGTTGCTGATTAGAAAAAACTGTTGACGTGTCTTGCTCGACAGTTTGCAATCGGTGATGGAATGTTACACTATATTCTCAGTTCATGTATATAAACCTACACAACTCCGTCACAGCAAATCATATCTAAACATGATGTCAAACAATAAAAAACGCGCACATTTGTCAAAACATCGCAGTCTTAACACTGCTGATCATGTTTTCACAATAACCAAAATTAAATCCAGTACTGACCAGATTTTCCGGTAAATCAGTACACAGTACATTATCAATACTAAACTACTTGAAAGAGCGTAACGTCAAAGATACAGCATTCTCCTCGCTACAAAGTTTTTCTTCGACAGTGTATATACACCCACGCTAATTTTCGCACGCTTTTTACCAGGACAATACATGAGCAATAGATGTTGCTAGCGTAAGCGTTGGGTAAGCAATAAAATGAAAATGGGAAAAATCATTACACGCACCGTATGGCGTGAAATTGTACACTGCCGCATAGTTTTCGCTAGCTTTTTGTTGGGGGCAAAAGAAATACATGTGGACGTTTTATTTAAAGCTAGAAAGTGTGTTTTGGATTACAAAATTAGTATTCTCATTTGGGAATTCAACAAAACATTTATATTATATTAATAATGGATTCAATATTTAATTCCAATATAAACTTTTTTAAACACTTTACGTGTCAACAATGTTTTGATTATGCATGAAAAGCACAATTTCCAGGAGGATTACACCCGGTTAGTGATAACATTGGAAATATAACTGATTCAGTATAATTGAATAATCCGGATAATTGAATATTCGGACGTGGCAAATGGGCTATTCATTTAAGCGAAATCTACTGTATTATAACTGTCTACTTGCGTACATGCAGATCATGGTAAGCATCACATTTATTCCATTTACAAATATATAGCTTCTTGTTTCTGTCAATGGGTGTTGTATTCAAAAGTACAACTTTACACAATTGTTCAAATATTGGCTGCCAAAAAACAATTAAATGAAAGTTAATGTCATAAAGTCCTTTTAGAAATTGAAAGTAAATTGAAAAGAAACTAACTAAATATCAGCGCTGTTTTTGTCTATGCACATATAAAACAAAACAGTTGTGTTGTTCCTTATCAATAAATAATGTTCTTTAAAATTGTTTTCAACATTTTGATGAAAGCAATGTTATTGTAAATGTTTTGTGGAGTTGTAATGCACAAATTGATTCCCTTTATATGCGTAGAATAGATCAACAGATTTTGAAAAAACTATTTAAATTTTTGTATTGCTTAATGTTAATTCAAAACATGTTTAGAACTATAAATCATAGAAAATTGTAATCAGACTATGTTCAATGTTTTTGCGTGAATATATCAGTCAAGTTATCACTTAAACAGAACAATATGTCTACATCTATTGAACAGCAAAACAGAGAGAAAATAAATATAAATAGCACATGCACAATTGAGGTCAGTGAAATTTTAGTCTGGCCTGTACATTTTTATCTTGGTAGAACTGTCTTGCCTGTAAATTGTGACTCTCAGAATTAAGCTACTCCTCTATTCATCAGAAATACCTCATGCCTTGACAAATATAATAAGCAAGTATCATTTGCAAATAATGCATATCAACACAAATTAGGCTTATACATTTTGCAATCGAAATAAAACCTTGAACCTTACCTCAGCCCTGATAATGATCCAAAATGCATGACACCTGAAACTTTTTATTTTGACCAGTCCTTAAATCCGGCTGATTTTTTGGCTACAAATGTTTTACAGTATCTGATATCTTACTTCTACAAAAATGAACTAACCATTGAATCATTTGTAGCATGAAAGCCTTTGTAACTCAGCTGCAGAAAATTTAAGTACACTGCCCTTGTCAATGATGTTTGGTGTATTATTAGTGTCACGTTTTAAGCATGACTGACATTGCTGACAGCAACAGTTTGGGCCATGAAATCCTATTTTCCTAAACTGTAATTAAAACTCACTCTAATCAAACAATCACAATTAAGTGTTATTCCATACCACGGCAGAGGGGAGGTAAGTCCAGCAACAACAAATCTGGCACTGTGTATATCTCCAGTGGATTCTGAAACACATGGACATCATGACAATAGTTTATGAGAATTTTAAAAACCTGTACACATTCACTTGACATCATAAAGGTTAGTGTTTTTTTTTTTTTTTACTTAACTGTACTTTTAATGTTTAGTTTTATTTATTAAGGCCAAACAAAATAAATTGTATGGTTGGGGTAACCCGACCCTACCTACAATTTTGGTCCCGACCCTACTTTATTTTCGTCTTGAAAAAAAAACGATCACGGAAATAATCCCGGGTACCGTCCGATAGTGTCAGAAAATAACCGCACATTTGCCACTTCCGCTTTCATTATGAATCATTTGATTTTACGTGTTTTTTTTCCATTTCTACCTGTCGCATACATCATTTTCACAAGATGGCGGACTACAACAGAAAATGCTCTGCAAAAAAAGGCAAATAACGATCAAATTAATGATGGAGATCATACATTTAGAAGGGATTAATGAAATATTTGTGATAATCAACGATGTACAAAACGTTTTAGATACAAACAACATATTAATTAGTAATTAACTCAGTGGATGTCTGTCATGGAAACGAGTGTTTGCAAATTGTTAGCGTTCAGTTTACTTGTAAAGTTAAAACATCTGACAAGATTACCTGACAGCATCGTATCGTTAAAAAACGGGATAATACAAACATGATTTCACTTATATGCTAGTGGAGCTGTGTATAATCAGATTCATATGCATATATTGCTTTATTATGTTTGTCCTGCTGTACCTGAAACAGCATGAAACTTAAATGGAACTTAAATGGACATTGCAAGGTAAATATATTAATATTAATTATTGATCCATGTGGAATAACTGAATGAAGATGTGTCTTAGAGGTGAGTATCATGGAATTATGGGCATTTCCTAAAACAAACAAAAAATGTATCACTATGGTTAACAAAATATATTAAAACACTATAGCCATTGCAAAAGCATGTGAGTCATTGCAAGACCAAAAAAAAAAAAAAAATACCTACTCACCCTACCTATGTTTTTTTCAGCCGTTACCCAAACCGTACAATTTATTTTGTTTGGCCTAATGAAGTTTATTAGAGAATAAAGTATATGAAAAACATAAGATGCTTTAAGAAAAACCAGAAGCATGACAATGCAAAACACCCAGGATTCCAAGGATTTAGTAATGAATTAAATTAAAATAATTGTCCAATCCAAAGCTAGATATGCATGTAAGCTACCTAAACACAAAATTTCAGCTCAATATACCTGTATGAAAACCAAACGTATTAAGCGGTCAAAGATTTTTCAATTTCAAGAAACCATAACCTTGATCTTAACTCAACTGGTCCCTGATGGAACCCAAAGTAAGGCATACATGTAAGCAAAATAACACACAATGTCAGCACAATATCTCCATCAAATATCAAGTTATACGGTGAATGCCGTTTTCCTATTTTAAGTAACAATTCCCTTGACCTTTGACCCAAATGCCCCAAACAGAATCCCTAGCTAGGTCTGCATGCATGCTTGCTTTATTCTAAGTTCGGTCAGGAGCTGTTAATGCAAACTGTTAATGCAAACTGTTTATGCAAACTAAGTTATTATGCCCCCCTTCGCAGAAGATGGGGTATATTGTTTTGCTGGCTGTCTGTCCGTAGACCAGTCTGAATGTCCGTAGACCAGTTCCTTTCCAATCAATAATTTGTCAACGAATTGACCGATTGACGTGATACTTCACATGTGCATTGGCCTTGGAAGTAGATGACCCCTATTGAAATTGGGGTCACTTGGTCAAGGTCAATATCACATTCAGTGTGAAAATGCAATGTCCGTAGACCAGTCTGAATGTCGGTAGACCAGTTTGTTTCAGATCTATAACTCGTCAACAAATTGACCGATTGTCTTGAAACTTCACATGTGCATTGGCCTTGGACAGTAGATGACCCCTATTGAAATTGGGGTCACTAGGTTAAAGGTCACTATCACACTAAGTGTTAAAATCGTTTCAGATCAATAACTCATTAACAAATTGACCGATTGGCTTGATACTTCCCATGTGCATTGGCATTGGACAGTAGATGACCCCTATTGAAATTGGGGACACTAGGACAATGGTCAAGGTCACTATCAGACTAAGTGTAAAATCATTTCCGATCAATAACTTGTCAACAAATTGACTGATTGGCTTGATACTTCACATGTGCATTGGCCTTGGACAGTAGATGCCCTCTACTGAAATTGGGGTCACTAGGTCAAAGGTCAAGGTCACTATCAAACTAAGTGTGAAAATCGTTTTTGATCAATAACTCGTCAACCAATTGACTGATTGGCTTGATACTTCACAATTGTATTGGCCTTGAACAGTAGATTACCCCTATTGAAATTGGGATCACTAGGTCAAGGTCACTGTTAAACATTAAGAGTACGATCCTTTCCGATCAATAACTCGTCATCAGATTCACTGATTGGCTTGATACTTCAGATGTGCATTGGCCTTGGACAGTAGATGACCTCTATTGAAATTGGGGTCTTTAGGTCATGGTCACTGTTACACACTAAGTGTAAAATAGTTTCCCATCAAAAATTCTTCAACTGATTCACTGATTGGCTTGATACTTCAGATGTGCATTGGCTTTGGACAGTAGATGACCCCTATTGAAATTGGAGTCAGTAGGTCAAAGCTCAAGGTCACTGTTACACACAGTGTGAAATCATTTCCGATCAATAACTCTTCAACTGATTCACCGATTGGCTTGATACTTCTCATGTGCATTGGGCTTAGACAGTACATGTAGATGACCCCTATTGATATTGGGGATTACAAGGTCAAAGGTCATGGTCACTGGCACAATAAGTGGGAAAAGCGTTTCTGATCAATAACTTGTCAGCCAACTGACCGATTGGCTTGATACTTCCCATGGGCATTGGTCTTGAACACTAGATGACCCATTTCAAAATTGGTTTCACTAGGTCAAAGGTCAAGGCCAGTCAAAATAATTTTTAAAATTGTTTCCGATCAATAACTCATTAATGAATTGACCGATTGGCTTGATACTTCACATGCGCCTTGGCCTTGGACAGTAGATGACCCCTACTGAAATTGGGGTCACTAGTTCAAAGCTCTGTTTGGAGGGGCATTTGTCTCTGACTGCAGAACACTTGTTGACCATAAACCACCTGTTTTGTTTTGTATTTTGTTTTGACAATATTATGCATGAAATAAACAATTTCCATAGGATTACACCTGGTCACCATCAACAGTATTCTAAGTAACTGGCCTGGATTTCATCACGGAGGACAGGTGTTCATGGTAGGGACCAATGAGTGTGGAAGGTATTACAAAGCCATTACCCTTCCACAAAACCCCACACTTCTGGCAATTACATTATGCTTCCCCAGCATGATTTTACTGCAGGTATTGACTGCCTAAAAATGCTGTCACTCATTCAAAGTGTGCGCTGTCATCAGCCAATATAGATTTTCTAAAACAACTTGGCCCCGTGTTTAGGCAGGCTTTAGTAAAGAGATACATATAATTGACAGAGGATCTTCAATCAACTCTTTTTCGGAAAAGTTAGTATAGCTATGATCTTAAGAATGGCTAGTTGCAATTACAGAACAAACACTAAAGGAAAATTTTTAAAGCACCTTGTGGACTCTGATTTTGAAATTCAAGTGCCTCGGCGAGGGAGCATTTTAATGGATGATAGAAAGCACAGGCCTCAATGCAAGCTTGGTATATGCAAAGTTTCATCACGATTGGTAAATGAAAACTAAAGCCACTGACTAGAAACCACCCATTTGACGCCACTTTCCCCTCCACCACTCTCCAGCCCCCAATACTAGAACCAGGCTCATAAAACATAATTAACTGCATTTGCTTTAAATCCAATGAGATAAAAATACCGGTACTATAGTTTTACCTGTGAACTTTCAATTTCTGGAAAATATTATAATGTGTAAAACAATCACCAAAGATGACTACTTAAAGTTCAATCTCTTACCAGGAACTTTGACAAGAAATATGTCAGTGAAGCCCCTTTGAAACTGGGTCCTGCCCCCCTTGTTGGAGCGCAGTTCAAAGTTCTGGGATGGGCCCTTGTCCCCTAGGAATTGTAGAAACACCTTGGCTTGCTTAGGTAAACCACAGCCTACAACAATGTTAAATTTGTTTGAGGTTAACGACGTTTATCATTAATTTAGCAGTCATGAAATAAGCAGTTTTGCGACGAGCGTACATAAGGAGTAAAGTTTTGCTATTCTGCCACGGCTATATATAAGCCTCAGAATCTAAGAAAGTCTTAACTTAATAGGGAAATTATTCAGCCAAGTAATGCAAAAATGGGTCTTATGCTGTATGCGCCCAGCGTAGCTCAATACCAGCCAGCGCAGTCTGATCAAGACAAGAGCTACCACTAATTAGAGGAAAGGGTAGCTGCCTGGCTGCATATGGCAAAATACCCATTTGTGCCTGACTGAGGCGGGTCAGTTTTTGTTTCATGAATCATCAGAAATAATATTGCCTAAATGCAAAAACCTGGTAAGTGTTCTACTGTGATTTTCAACTAGAATAATTGCTTTCAAAATTGTTCACTCACTGTTTTTAAACCTATTTATTTAGTATTTCTTATTTAGTATTCCTTTCTTCCGGACTGAATGAATGAACACAGTAAATGAAATTATAATGGAATACAATGACTCAGAGATACATATCTGACATTTTAAAGGGGCCTTTTCACGTTTTGGTAAATTGACAAAATTGAAAAAAGTTGTTTCATATTCCCAAATTTTCGTTTAAGTTATGATAATTGTGAGAAAACCGTAATACTGAACATTTACCATGCTCTAAAATAGCCTTTATATGCATCTTTTGACGATTTAAAAACCTGATAATTGCAACGCGAAACGATTAAATAATTTGGAGAGTTCTGTTGTTGTTGTTATACTTTGTAAAACTAAGAGGATCGCTTATATGAGGTATAAAGTACAGTCGTCGAAATTCGCACTAGTCCGACAGCAAAAAACTAGTATTTTTTCTTTCGGGCTTGTAGGAAATCCAATATTACAAGCCCGACGTTCTTGTACAATTCATTAAACAGAAAACAAGTTCCACTTTCATTTTCAATATTTGTAAACAAAGTTTTGAGCCGCTTAAATCAACAGCCACTTATGTTTTAACACACTGCGCACACGTGCTGGGCAATCAGCCGATAATTGGATTACTGCGCATAAAGCATGGTTTTGTGATTCCCGGATTACTATTATGTAAAATAAATGTTTTGCGTGGCGTTCGGGACACAGAGAGTAATGGCCGAACAGTTGTCATTCAAGAACGTCATTGAGGAATGCGAATCTGAGGTAACTGTGATTGACGCATTTGTCAACTGGCTTTTTGTAGAATAACCTGGCATTTAATTGCGCATATATTTTCTGGTGGTTCAGGTTTGCTCTCTCTTTCACATGGATATATGGGATAACTTACTGCTATTTTTTACCTAAACTTTATGTATATATTTATAATTGTGATTTGATTGAAAACCGTGTGTGAAATTAATTTCTTCTTATTACAGGATCCGAAAGAGGCTGGCTCAGATGACGAGGAAGCTAACTTGGATGAGGATGAAATTAATAAGAGATTTGTATTGTATTCTAAAGATTGAATAAATGAATGCTTCTTTGGATGTTTTATGTTATGTTTATCTGCATGTATAACAAAAATGTTTGGGCCAGTAAAATCTGACTTGGGCTTGTTCAAATTCCCATAGTTCTAGCCCGACTTGCTTGTAGATTTAAATCTCAATTTCAATGACTGAAAGTACATCAGGAATTGTATTAGGAAGGATAGCCGAGTGGTGTAATGCGCAGACTTTTTACTTCAGGACTCCAGGGGTCAGTTTTTTGAGTCCTGCTGAGGTTTACCTTTTTTTCCTTTTTAAATTTTATTTACTGGAGCTTTTTAGATCCAATATTTACATTTATCAACATAAAGCATTTAATGACAAACTTCAAAACATGCCAAAATCTGTGAAAAGGCCCCTTTAACATAAATAAATATTTCACCCACCTGGCATAAGTGATGTTTTGACAATGATCATATATGGGACAAGGTATTCTTTGATATTGTCAAGATGCATTAAATGCAAAACTCTTGCCTGAAATGACAAACATAACATGGATCTGGGAAACTGGGCTTAATAAGTGTGCATACAGTGTTGTCCCGCATTAGTCTGTGCAGGGTTCACTGGCTAAGCAGTGACAAATCAATTCCCCTAAACTGAATTTTTGATAAGAAGAGACTTTCTTGAAAAGCAAATTACCATAAAAATGCAGTGATGTCAACACAGGCTTATATGGGACGACACTTAACGCACATGCATTGAGCCCAGTTTTTTAAGAACGAGACTCAAGTTATTTAAGCAGAAATTATGCATATCATACAAATTACAATATTTATTTTTTTATTAAATAGATGACATATGTTATCAATAAGATATTGTAATTAATTGGTCCAGCATTTTAGACAATTTTTAAGAGATTTGCTTAATAAGCTCTCTGACAAAAATGATTGAAATCGAAATGATCTTAATAGGCTAGGACTAATAAAAACTTTATATCAAAGGTTTAACATATAAATTAACATCATTCACGTATGCAATACAGAAATGTACTAATATTTTTAGGTGAACAGACAGCAAATAAATTACCATACATATAAAGAAAAGTTTCGGAATTCAAAACAAAAAGGTGGATTAGTAAAGTTTATAAAGTTTAGGCTGCTTGTTAAAAGTTTATTTACCACTGCTCTATGTCACAATTTTAATGACATTCTTCTCCAATAAAAATTACTATTTCTTTCGCACATCTCGTTTAAACCTTTCTCACTCAGATACAATTTTTACCTTTAGAAAATCAAAATTCATAAACAACCTTAATAGATTCAATATTAAATTCTATGCATCTTATCCAACCCTACAATACTCATGAGCAACAAAAAGCATAAAACCTGACTGGAACTTTAATGTGCAGGCTGTTCTGGATTTATGCTGGTTGCATATAGCCAATATGTGTTTGCTTCTGAGAGGGAAAGGTTTAGCAATTGAGCTGCGTTCTGAGAAAACCTGGGCTTAATGCATGTGCGTTAAGTGTCATCCCAGGGACCACACTTTCCTCTTAAACTAACTAGATTTTTAGTAAAAAGGGACTTCCTTTAAACGAAAAGTACCATAAAAGCAGAAAGTGTCATCCCTGATTAGCCTGTGCAGACTGCACAGGCTACTAACTCTGGAACAACAAGCAATATGCCCAGTTTTCTCAGATCGCAGCTCAATTAAGCTCCAACATACCTCCTTGCGCCTAAGAGAGCGTGTGATGAACACTGTGATTACAAAGGAGAAGACCATAGCTCCAGTCAGGTAGTAGACAAACACAGTGCGCGTCTCCTCACTCCACCATAGTCGCAACGTGTTTTCTGACGGCATTATGCAAATCTATCGCTACAATAAGCAGGTTAATAGCACAGTTAACACTTTACCATTCAGAAATGCATCTTGACGCACTTGTAGTAACAAATAGTATTTTTTCAATAGAAGAAGACATTAAAACTTTTGTTTGAGACCATTAGTTTTTGAGATGTTGTAATAGATGTTTTTTCTTTTTAGTTTTCCATGCCTGTATACTTTACTTTTGCTAAAATGATCATGTAAAAATTATTATTTTTACCTTTAAACTAGTTTATCATGTTTGTAAGCGTTTCCCCAGGCACTGGGGCACAGTCCTATAACTAATTTTCTACTTCACTCCAGAGCAAAAACATGCTCACACAAATAATAATTTGAAATTAATGTATAGGCCTGATCCTCCTGAAAACTAAGCCACACGATACCCTTTCTTTCAAATTCAGCCGCCAGGTTACCCATGATTTAGGACAGAAGGCTAAGGGTTCCACTATGCTTAAAACTTTAAAAGCCCATGGGAAAAGCCTGATGTGTAGTACTAGTATAAAACTTATGATCAAGGAAATTAAGTTTTAATTTTCCCTGTTTAAATAACTGAGATACATTGCATTTATAGCATTTCTGTGTTTTATCTACCATAGTTATTCTTTAAGTTTTAAGAAACTCTAAATTTTCTGACAACCCTTATTTTTGCCTAAATAATAATTTTTCTTGACTCTAAATTATGCTATATACTGGTTTTCGTAAAAAAATATGACTCAAAATTTTCGGACATTACAATTTATAGCACTAATTTACCAGATTTTTCCTGTGCTTTTGGTTATCTGGTGTGACTTCAATAATGCATTTTATGACTGGATTAAGGTCATACCCTGTACGAAATGTTCCGCCCGAAATTGAGACGGATTTTTACTAACAGTTCCGCCTGGAAAATTGTTGATTCCACCGGGAATATAGTGGTTACAAGAAAGAATGTTTTCAAAGCGGAAATTAGGCGGAAACGGGGCGGAAACAACGCGGAAACGGGGCAGATATGGGGCGGAATTTGGAGCGAAATATGCTAATCAGGCGGAAAAGATTTCCGGGCAGAAATTATTTTTGCATGGTGACATGGGGTGGAATTTGGGGCTGAATATGCTTAAGAGGCCGAAAATATTTACAGGCGGAAATTAGACTGGGATTGAAATTTCCGGGCGGAATTTATTTCCGGGCGGAAATATGACAGGAGAATATGTGAATGATTCCGAGGGGGGGGGGGGTATTATGAACTACTCCGTTATATACATAGCTCCTCAAGCTGCTAATGGATTGACGGACGAAGCTTAACAATTTTTTTTTGAAATCACAAAAACAACATGCACCTTTCAATCCTTATCCAGATACAGTCAGTCATAAAACAAACCTTTTTCGCAGATGACACAACATACTTCATTGATTGAACAATTAACTCATTCACGGCTTAAATAAACGCAATACATTAACTGTTACATATATATAGACACCTTTGACTACATTATGTTTTTTATATAAATTAATACATGTGACATTAACTGCAATTTAAAGATGACTAGCTTGAGCATTCATTTTAAATGTTAGATGTTAAAACCTAGCTGACCCGCCAAAACAGATATTAATTACTGTTAAACAATATAACTATAATAAACACAGCATTATAAGAAAACAATACAAAGTAAATATAGAAACAAACCTTTTAAGTAAGTTCAGAGCATTTTAAAAAGTTCCATCATAACTCACTGAAACACTCTTTACAGCCTTTTTTACACACTGAATGTTGACTTCCACATTTTACTTAATTATTTCAGAATGTTCATCAAAGTAAGATTAATTCATCATATTATTAAATCTTCAAATTATTAATTAAAAATCCAATCATTGCTTTGAAACTGCATTTCAAATTTTCTAGCCCAGTAAGTTCAGTAACAGGTCTTGCCACTCTTATTTTCAAAATTCTGACTCACTGTCTAACCTATCAGGCCCTTAAGTATCAAATTACCCATGAATTCTTTGTTTACAACTGGGGGAAGATTATAGTAACAGCCACCAAATTGACATCTTAAAACAAAACACTGCTGATAAACAGGGATAAATGCAACTGCATTTCACAACAATTTTCAACTTGCATCATACAGCCCTTAATCAAATTTACTCTAAGACCTTTTTAATTCAAAGATATTTTAATTACATAGTAGATTAACATGTTCTTTAAATGCTGTAAGATAAATTATCATAACAAAGTGATTTAATTATAAGGTCTTATAAAAATAAGCCTGAGCCAAAATATATATAAAATTCATCCAGAACAGTATTTATCTAAGTTAATTATTTTCCTTCAAATTTTGAGGAGTGAAAACTTGCAGCTGAATTTGTGGATTAGTCCTATTTTTTCACAGTCATTCCAGCCTTAAATGTGTGTCATTTCAAGCTCATTTCAGCCTTTTTTGCATGGGTTAACTATTGATGAATTGAATATTAATGTTGTTTTCCTTGTGTATAGCAAATGTTTCCTACAATATATAACCATTCAGAAACTGAAATCAGAACTCTGTTTATTAATTATCTTTAAGTCCCATTTTGAAATTCTTTATCAATAGTTTTCTAAGTCCAACATTCTGCCCCAGAGAAATGTATGAAATTCCGCCAGAGTTAATTTCTTTAGTCCAAAAATCCACCCAAGAGAAATGTGTAAGTATGAAATTCCGCCCGAGTCTTATTACCGCCCGGAATTGCTAATGATCGCGTTCCGCCTGGAAAAAAATCAAGAGACATGGTCTTTTTGGGGCGGAAATCAATTTCCGCCTCTAGTCCGCTCGGAAACAATAGTTTCCGTCCCAATTCGGAATAAATTCCGCCTCATGTCCGTCCCAATTCCGCCCAAAAATTTTGTACGGGATAACCTGGACGATAAAGGCCATAGGGTAATGGACTTCTATTTTAGTAAGTGGGTAAATAACCATGTATGCGGGTTATAAGCACTGGTTTTACCGTTTAATCCCTGAAAGATAACTGTGACAAATACAAAGTCCCTATAAACGTACTCCCAGAGCCGTTGATAATTTTTGTTGTGGCGGCTGCCGACTCTGGGAGTACATAAACACAATTGCAGTTCTGCGCACAGATTTAGTGCGCATCACTAAACAGATGTTGTTCGTTACTAGAGCTGCAACGATTTGATCGGATTCATCGAAAATCGATTCGAAATGCTTCGATTCGATTACGATACCAAACCTACCTAATTCGATTCAATTCTTTAACATATATAAATATATATACATAGATATGTAAAGCACGCTGTATTCTGACTATTGATATGGGAAGGTGAAGGTTTTATCTTTACCTGTAATTACGACCCGCGCGATTGGTTGCTAGTTACTTTAGTCATCCAATCAATAAGCGCGTTACGGTCTACTTTCGGAAAAAGCGTCAAAATGGCTGAACAAGTTGTTGCCGACAAATTGAAATTATCAGATGCGCCTAAGAAGCTAAAATCAAAGATGTGGCAGTATTTTGGGTTTCGGGATGGTAGCCCTACCGATAAAGCAAAAAGTAAACTGTGCTTCACAGATGTGGCGTACGCAAAGTCCAGCTCAACCACTAATCTAATGCAATATGTCAAACGCAAACATAACGTTGATTTAGCAAGACTAAGAGGTCGCATAAGTGCAACTACTGAAGTCTCAAGCCAGAAAAGTAGTTCTATTTCTGTTGGAATTTTGTTAAGTTTAATTAGAGAATGTGATTTGTCCTACAGGAAACAGGTGATGATGTCATGTCACAATGGTAGACATGCTTATTGCGGTTTTAGGTAAAAGAATAATAGTGATAGTATTACCATTCAACTGATTCCATATACGTTCTTATGATTATTTATTTATTTTTTATATATTTGTGTAATCAACACAATCTTCTAGTCAGAAGTTTTTATATTAAAATTCCTAATTTGCTTTTCTTTTTTATGTGTGTATTTTTGAAATCACATTTGAACAGAAATGTTAATTTTGAGGCATAAGAGTGAATATATTATAAAACTAGGTTTGAAGATGAATCGAATCGAAAAAATCGGTATCGGAGTGTCTGAAATCGAAATCGAATCGAGCTGTTGGTGAATCGTTGCAGCTCTATTCGTTACCAATTAAGGAAAGTGATTAATAAACTTCAAAAACACATTAATTTAAATTTACCTGAATGGCAGCCTACGGTCGTTATCCTTTGCATGCAACCTAAAACACGACAATGTTTCAACACACTATTCTTTGCTGACATTTTCATTTTGAAATTTCTAACAGTGTAAATATTTCATTTCCTAAATTATGTACTTACCTGACATATGTACTTTAGGATTCTATCTCGGCCCGAAAATAACTCGCTATACGGTAGGCGCCGCATAATAGACGACTACCGGAAATAAACAACTTTCGCGCATGCGTATCGTAGTTTCCTCTCCGCACGACCTCATGCTCGAATCACTTTTCTTCTCGGCGCCTTCGAAGGCGTTTGTTACTCGCTATTTTTCAGCATGGCTGAAGTGTTTGTTAAAAATAATAATAATCGTTCTCCGTTTGTGGATAACGAGGAAGAAGATATGGGACACAGTGACGTGAGTAATAACACAGTGTCTGGCAAGCAGAAAAAAAGACGTTCCAAAGTAGACTTATTAGAGGAACGTTTTGACGAGAAATACGGTAAACTTGAAAATACTTTACACAATATTGTTGCATTGTTGCAATGCCAGTCACAAAGACATGGTAATTCAACGCAGGGGAATGGCAAAAGCCCCAATTATGACCAGGGGAGTGATACAAGCCCCAATTTTGAAGAGAGGACTGGTCAAAGTTCCACAAGTAATCGTCAAGATGATGTACTTTCCATTCATCCTGCTTCCTCTGAACATTTTTCGTTGTCTGATTCAGAAGAAGAAGACACAGAGCACAGTGCTAGTGTACGCAGGTGTTTGAAAGACATTTTTGGAGAAGATGCATGTTTGAAAAAAGATGCACAAAAGCCAACTGGCATTTGCTTAGAAAATTCGCAGAAAGAAATTTTGGAACAAAGCTATCGGTCTAAAACACCAAATAATGTAACAGCCTTTTCAGAAGAGTGCAAAGATTTATTTCCAGTTGATGAAGACACTGAACATTTTTTACGTGTACCTACATTGGACGATATTGTAGACACGTGTCTAACAAAGAAGTTTGGTTCTAGAGCTTCATTCGCTAAACATGGAACTTTTCTGTTCTCACAACCAAACAAAATGGTGGAGAAGACCGCATACAGAGGACAGCAAAGTGTCTACATGGGTATTGTTACACAGATGTACATGCAGCAAGCTCTTGCAATGTTAATGGACATGGTTACAGATAAACCAGACATTGAGAAAAAAGTGAAGGACATTTTCGCTTTATCCACACGAAGTCTAGATCAATTTGGTAGAGCAGGAGCATTTTTTCATATCATTCGTAGACAAGTCACAATGAGCGAGACTTCTTTATATGAACTTGATGATTCAAGGACAATCAGTAACCTACCCTTGAGAGGGGACGGGGTGTTTGGTGAAGAATTGGAAAAGACTCTCAAACAAAAGAAAGACAAAAGAAAAACACTTGAAGAGTTATTGCCAGAAAAATTGCAAAAGAAGGAAACATATAAGAGGAAAGCCAGTGAACAGACAGAACAGCAAACATCTGTCAAAAGACAATATGTAAAGACAAATACAAGAATGGGTGTTCAGCCAAATGAATACAATAGAGCGCCACCTACATTTCGCATTCCAAAATACAATGCGGACTCACGAAGTACTTTTCGAACAGAGCACAGAGCTGGTGGCTCGAGAGGTCGGGGCAACTATGCAGCCAATAACAGACCAAGGGCTACAGTTGCCAAGGTTAGTAAACAATGACCAGTCAGGTCTGTTAATGTTGCGACCGGAGATACCAGTAGGGGACAGATTAACTCATTTTCAAAAAAATTGGCAGTTGATTACAACAGACAAATGGGTTTTATCAATTATAAAAGAGGGTTACAAATTGGAATTCATAAAGAAACCAATTTTTCAGGGTATAAAACAAACTCATGTCAGTATCGAAAACGAACATATTATGCAGGAAGAAATAGATTCTTTAATGCAAAAAAATGCTATAGAAATCGTACCGAAAACAAATTGGACGACAGGTTTTTACAGTACTCTATTTTTAGTCAAGAAAAAGACAGGAGATTTAAGACCAGTCATAAATCTAAAACCTCTAAATCGGTACCTCCGAAAGCAACATTTCAAGATGGACACATTGACAAAAGTGTTAAATCTAGTTCAAAAGAACGATTGGGCGATATCTTTCGACTTAAAAGACGCTTATTTTCACATAGGCATATTCAAGAAACACAGAAAATTCCTCAGATTTGCATGGAAGGGGAAAATTTTCCAATTCAAAACATTATGTTTCGGACCAACTGTCTCTCCACGAGTTTTTACAAAAATATTGTCAGTTGTTGCAGCTTATCTAAGAGTAAAAGCCATACGATTAGCAGTGTATCTGGACGACTGGATACAACTGAATCAAGAAAGACAAATATTACTAACAGAAAGAGAGATAACGCTCAATCTTCTTCTGAATCTAGGTTTCATAATAAACAAAAACAAATCCACTCTCATTCCTGTACAGATTCTGACATATTTAGGAACAGTTTTTCAATTAAAGAAAGGCCTGGTTTATCCAACGGCAGAAAGATTTCAGAAATTAGTGAAGGCAATTCATCTACTAATCAATGGTTACACAAAAGCAAGACAATATTTGGTAGTTCTTGGAATGATGGCATCCACACTAGAAATTGTACCAAATGCAAGACTGTATATGAGACCCCTTCAAATGCATTTGTTACGAAACTGGAGTCCAGCCAGAATGTCTCTGCACTGGGAGGTCCCATGTACACAGTCTGTGAAATCCAGTCTCCATTGGTGGTTACATCAAGCCAATTTTCAAAAAGGGGTGTCTTTGCAACCAATTCAACCGCAGATAACAATGACTTGCGATGCATCAATGGTGGGATGGGGTGGTTTTGTGAACAACAAAGTAGTACAGGGTGTTTGGTCCAGGAACCAGAGTACAGAGCATATAAATTATCTGGAATTGAAGGCGGTACATCTGTCATTGGAAAATTTTGTTCCGATATTAAAGAACAAACATGTATTGATTCGATCGGACAATTCCAGCACAGTTCAATATTTGAACAAACAGGGAGGTACAAAATCGATGAGACTTTGCGAATTAGCTCAGAGAATCTGGTTCCTAGCTCTACACCACAATATGAAATTGAAATCAGTACATATCAAGGGGCAGAGAAATGTATTAGCGGATTTTCTCAGCCGACACCAACTTCAGTCTACAGAATGGTCACTGAACAAGACTGTAGTGAACCATCTGTTTTGGATGTGGGAGACTCCGCTAATAGATTTGTTTGCGACAGCAGAGAACAAACAATGTCCAGTGTTTTGCTCATGGAATCTAGATACATTAGCACTGACACAGGATGCTCTGTCCATAAGTTGGGAAGGCATGATGGCATATGCATTTCCACCCATAAGTCTGTTGGGCAAGGTACTCAAACACATGATGAAGTTTCAGTGCGAATTGATTCTGATAGCACCAATGTGGGAACGTCAGCATTGGTATCCAATGATTCTTCAGTTGTTGATAGCTCCACCAGTCAAGCTTCCAGAAATGGAAGATTTATTGGTTCAGAAAGGGATGTTACATCCGAATCCAAAACTTCTAAAACTGACTGCATGGAGATTATCGACAAACGGTATGAAACAGAAGGATTTTCTAGACAAACTAGAAAATTATTGTGTTCATCATGGAGAATCGGAACTCAGAAAGATTATAGATGTAAATTTAGGAAATTCCATAGCTGGTGTGGTAAAAGACAAATTGATCCCTTTACTCCATCTTTAAATAACTGTGCTAATTTTTTAGCTGATCTATATAAAGATGGTTTAAAATACAAAACAATTTCAGGCTATAGATCAATGATGTCTTCTATGTTGAACCCGGTGGACAGAATACCAGTGGGTCAACATCCCTATATTATTCGTTTACTGAAAGGCATTTTCAATGAAAGGCCACCAGTGAAAAGACTTGTACCTGAATGGAATTTATTGTTTGTTTTAGATGCCCTCAAGCAACCACCGTTTGAGCCAATAAAGACAGCCAGTTTAAAGTATGTAACTTACAAGACAGTTTTTCTCATAGCAATTACAACTTTTCGCAGATGTGGGGATTTACAATCTTTGACATTGGGAGAAAATTCTGTGAATGTACAAGCAAAAGGTGTAACTTTCATAAGGCATGGTTTATCGAAACAGGACAGAGGTTCACATCAGAGCAATACTATTTTTATTCCTGCTTTTCCAAATAACAAGTTGTTGGATCCAAAACGAGCATTGACTTATTATCTGAAATCAACAGAAAAATTTAGGAATTCAAAAGAGAAGGACTCTTTGAAATTATTTTTAACTGTAAATAAACCGCATAGAGCGGCTTCAAGTCAGACAATTTCGTCATGGATTGTTAAGACTATTCAAAAGTCATACAAAATGAAAAAAGTGTATGTATCTAAAGTTAAAGGTCATTCAACTAGGTCAATCGGACCATCATGGGCTCTTTTTAAGGGAGCTCCATTGAAAGATGTTTTAGACAGTGCGGATTGGAGTAGATCATCTACTTTTGTGAAGTTCTATTTTAAAGATGTATCATTTGATTTTCTTAAAGAATAATGTTTTTCTCCCCGGCGAGTTATTTTCCGGAAAATGAACTGTTTTTAAGTCAACAGTATGGAACATATCATATATATGATGGCCACAAGTAGTGGTTTATCCATCATATATTTTTTTTTTATTTTTTTTTTTTTTTATTTTTTTTTTTTAAATATATTGTTTAAATATGTGGAAAAGTGAATAAGAATACATGATTTGTGCTGTGTACAGTTATTATTGTGTATATAAGAGGGACTGTTGTAGCAGTTTTTATGAAATAGAAGATATAGAAAACTCTGGAATGAGAAGATCTACTATAATTGTTGGAGTGGTCAGAAAGTACCTGAACCCGCCTCCAAAGAGGGACTGCTTTGGGAAGGAATCCTAAAGTACATATGTCAGGTAAGTACATAATTTAGGAAATGAAATTTCCAAATTTGTACTCAAATTATAATTTTATGAGTAAATTATACTTACCTGACATATGTACAAACCCACCCTTCCTCCCCTCTTTTTCAGACTACTTTCTGAGGCCTTCGAAGGCGCCAAGGAAAGTGATTCGAGCATGAGGTCGTGCGGAGAGGAAACTACGATACGCATGCGCGAAAGTTGTTTATTTCCGGTAGTCGTCTATTATGCGGCGCCTACCGTATAGCGAGTTATTTTCGGGCCGAGATAGAATCCTAAAGTACATATGTCAGGTAAGTATAATTTACTCATAAAATTATAATTTGAGTACAAATTTGGAAATTTGACATCTGTTCGACATCGTTATCAACTAAGGCTACATCAAATATCACCATGTGTAAAAGATTGGTGTACTGCGACCTAACCGATAGCGACACTTTTAGTCACCATAATTACGACAGTTTCTCGATATGGTGAATAGAGCGTACGCAAAGAATAACAAAGTAAATAAATCTTGCTTTGATGGTAAACGTTGATAAGTTTTTGCAGTATCAGTGTTCCTTTGCATTTTCAGTGGGGATCAAGTTTTGCACCTTTGGACAAAAGACGGTGCATTGCAACTCTCAGCTACCCTTTGGTTTATAAAGCTGAGAGTTGAATTATTGCAACTATGACAAATACTTAATGCTTAAAACATTAAGCACACACTATTGTTATACAAACAGGTGTTAGACAACAACTGACAAACAAAAAATTGATAGGTTTAAGATTTTTATTTCATCCCAGTTACAACTTCATACTTGAGTACTGGTAAATCAAATGTTCATCTTTGAACCCATCAAATAAAAAAGAACCTTGGAGAAACTCATTGTACAAACAAAAATAAGCATGCAAAATTATTTTTAATGATGTGAAAATCTATATTAAAGTAATTTATGCTTTTGTTTTCTTCCTACAGTAGCTTTTATGCAACGGTATGGAATGTTCAAATCTATTTTAAACCTTTTAGTCAACCAATGAGATTGCACTTATAAATATTGACGCAGCAGGGTAAAACCGGACGTCCCAAGGCTTGTATCGGATACTAAAAAGGCTTATATCGGACAGTTGTTGGTTGTATGTATTTCCGTTGTTGGGCTTCATCGTGATGCTATTTAAGCTGTGAAGTCTATTCATCGGTGAATTTGTATTTTGTAGTTATACGTTACGTATATATTGCAAATATATGGCATATTAACATCGCATACCTTTTCCCTCTTTGGCCATATCTGAAAAGCTCGCATATACAAGATATACATTGTTGTTTATTGTTATTTATTTGTATTTTAGTTAATGGTCCGTTCTTTCAATGTCTCTATTTTGCAACGAAGCCATAATAATTCTTAAGCTCATCTAATAAACGTATAGAAAACACACCTAAGTTCTATAGGTGTTGCCATAGTTTGGTGTCCGATAAACCCCGATAGCATTTTACGAAGCATTTACAACCTGGGGATTATCGGACAGTTTAAGTTTTCTTATTTTTTTACAATACAAGTACTGGTCATGTACGTAATTCCGGCCTGTACGTAAAAAATCGGCCACCTGTGTAAAATCATTTTCATGATATTTACGCACATATTTTGTTTTTATTTAGAAAAGTCAACATGAAAACCATCCCCACTCGCAATATTTTGCAAATGTAAGAACCATATCACCGTAAACTTTTGTGTTAAAATGTCACAAATATAGCAGGAAATATTTGGCTCATGGGGAAAGTGATGTCATCATATGTTGCAACAATTATAATCATATAAGAAACAAATATATCTGATAAAATTATTTTTATTTTATCTAATAAACTTTAATCAAAGTTTTACCAATTTATTGTACAAAAACTTATATTCAAAACATACAAATCAGAACCTAAATATAAATTTTTAATATATGAATTACCTCCCTTTAAAAGAATATTGCTAGATTACATGTTTAAATATTATATATAAGCGTTTACTAATAATCAACACTGAAGTCAACTTTTCAAACAAAATGTGTTTACTTTTTTAGCTATGTTTGAAAAAATTTATTTAACACTTAAAAAACAAATATTTTTTAATGAAATAGCAGTTTCCCCATTGTTTATATTTATTAAAATAGGTAGGGGGAGTAAATGGTATAATAATTTCGCATTTATTTTAAATTTCAAGTCAAAAAATTTAATAGTATAAACATTGATTAATACTCTGAAATTGAGGACATTTGTCAAAAGATATTGCTTTGTAATTTTATCTGCAGATCAAACCGAAAAGTGGCCGATTTTTTAGGTACATTTAACCTACGAAAATGGATAGTTTACATGTCATCATTTTCTGTTCATTAAGTAACATTCACCGATCTAATTCTATTTAAATTTTCATGCTAGGTGAGTTTTGAACCCAGGATTATATATGTGAAGTTTAGTTTCAACCAGTTGCCTAACACTAAAGATTTTTCTTAAATAGTCCCAAAAGTGGCCGGAATTACGTACATGACCAGTAAAGTTTGTAATAGTTTATTATGTTTTTCAGAAGATAAATATTTCAGTTAAAATCATTCGTTTTCTCACAACAGTATTCACTCATTTCACAACATACCGTTACTTGTAAAATGACCGTTTTTAATGTTCCCGAGTCTTGGATATTCGCTAAGGTGAAGAGGGGATGTCTCTCCAAATGAACTCGCACCTTCCAATCAAAATCACCGATTTATTCCAGCTCCCAATTGGATGATTGGTTACATAATACTATGAAAACGTATTTATTTTATAGAATGTAAATAATGCTCAAACCGTTGAATGCGAGGTCATTTTGTATGTAAATTTTCGACTTTTTGTGGTTGTCCGATAAACCCGGCGTGTGTCCGATATTACCCAGGGTTACTCTATATTGTCTAGATCTGGTCACTGGTGAGTCATTAATGTATCATAATACTGAAAATACTTTATGTAATTATATTTCAGAATATCATCATTCATGTAATAAAAATAAACATGAATACTGAAAAAACAAAACAAACCACACAGACCCGAGTCGGAAAAACTTATCTTTAACAGTAAATAAACAATTTATTGCTAGAAGAGCGAACAACCGGTAGCTTTAGCCTTATGCAAGTACGAATTTCCAGAAAAGACATGTTTCCTGAAACTTAAAATGTGTCAGTCCTTTCATAAGACAAGTCAAGACATAAATAGCTTTTGCAAATAATGGACACACTTTCCGACATTATTTTCCATTTACATTACCGATTCAACTGCGAATGAAAGTGATGGCAATGCGAATCATCTGCAGCATGACATTCTTCAAGAATAATTGCAAAATGAAGACAATTTACCGCAAAATGGCGCTATTTTCAGCGGGATGTTTTCCAAGAAAATCGTCTGCAAGAACGTCACGCGGTTACGCGCCATTATAAAAATCTGAATTCGTATGCAATAAGTCTTTGTAGTCTGGGTCCCAGCTCTTTGTATACAAAGGGGCAGGTAATCCAGACTATAAGTTTTTGCCGTGTGTCAGCAACGGCAAGAAATAATCTTTTTCCACTAACATCGCAAAAATATTAAAATGTAAGATATGTTGCCGAAACTTTGCTGTAGTTAATTTTATCAGCGTAGCTGCCTCATCCAATTTGTTAACAACCTCGGACTTTGTAATAATGAAATGAAACATACACAAATATATCTACTAACAATGTAAACCAGCTTCACCATAAGGAAAGCAACCTTTAATTATAGCATGTTTTTTCACGAGTGATCATAGAAATCCGAATACCACTCGTGAAAATATATTTTCTATGATCACTCGTGAAATAACAAACGATCTAACACTGACATGAACAAATTTTATGTTTAGTTTATGCCCCTTTCTTAAGAAAATAATTAACAGCTGTTTCCCTTTCGCTAAAAAGTTACACATTCTCCCGTGGCGTGCCTCAATACATTTCAAAACACAAATGACGCCATTAGTGTGACAAAATGACGTCATTATACCAGCCAAGTTCTCCCATTCTATACATAGATGGTCAATACGTTATTTTCAGTAAGACCGGTGTGTACACAACGAAAATCTCCACTTAAACTCTTTTACAATGTAAATAAACGGTGAAAAAGCATAAATAAAAACGACAATTTGTTGGACTCGGTTTAACGTCGATTTTAATTTACTCGTGATCATAGAGAAAAAAAAATATTTATGATAATCTAAAAAAAGAAAAGGAGTTCCGAAAATTTGTTATTTTCACCGGTGAAAATAACAATTTGTTTATTTTCACTGCTGTTATTTCACTGGAGAAATGTCATATTTTATCATTAGGTATAACAGAAACACAAATACTAACCATGTAAACCAGCTTCACGATTAGGAAAGCAACCTTTTATTATAATGCGCGATCTTTGATCCCCGTAGTTAAACCGATTATCCTTTTAACAACACACACCAACATCAACGCCGTAGATCTCTAGCGAATTTAGAGAATATGTTTGTTTATCCCATCTTCACCGCGACATTGACGGTATAACACCCCATGTAATAAACTAACCTTTATCCCACCTTGTTGAATTAACCTGTCGTTTGCACAGACTACTTTTATTCTAATACTGAATGATTTTTCCTAAGAAATCTCTAGAGTCCAGAAAACTTAAGCCTTAAAATTATACGACCTTCAACCTTTAGATCTAGTCAAGGGACATAATTTTTCGCCATCCGTATAATGAATCAGCTGATTGACGGCGTCATAAAATGACATACTGATTGCGTCATTTTCCAATAATATGTGATGTCATCTTTTGGTGTACACGAAACTAGTATGCGATGTCTGGGAACAAAACCATTGAAGACGCGCATTTTTTTTCGCGTAAATGTATCTTGGATTTTATTATGAAAAAGTGCATATTCTATTGGACTACTAACCTCGGACGGAACCGGTGAGACGAAGGATTTAGATCTACATTTAGATCTAGTATTTTGGTTCAGTAGTCTATTTGAATTGTTTTGCTTTTGGATGTAAGTAAACGTAAGGGTATATCTTGATGAATAAACTTTGTCTTTGCTATTTTATCAAAGAAAGTCTATTCAATAAGAATAACCCGTTTGCAACAAGTGTTTCAAAGCTTAATAGAATAAATATTACGGATTATCTTGTGTTTGGGTCACAAACTACAGGATGTGAAGGCTAGATTTAGACGCAATCAAAATCTGCAGCGTCCATGAAAAAATTAGGCGAGTATAGTTTTTTTGATAATTTATGATTAGAACGACTCTGTGTGTAAATCTACATGTACATGTATGTTGACATCGACATCATTTTGTTAGGAGCAATCGCCGCCATATAGGATTTTGATCTTTTTTTTTCGAAAATGAAATGGATTATATTAAACTAAAATCTTCTTATCGCGATCGTAATGTGTTACAATTTGCATGCTGCGTAAAATTGAACTGAGGCATATGGTGATATTTTTTATTGTTTACATTTTTTGTGTGAAAGTTTTTAAGACTATTTTTCGTACCAGAACAAATACACGTTACATTCGTTAGATAAGAATGAAATAAAATTATTGTTAAGGTTATTAGATCTATTTATGTTAAATGTCACGTTGACAAAAATCTATTGGATAAATAGAATACTAGGATTAGCGTTGACTAGAGAGAAGTTCGCGTTCCCGGGGTTCTGTGCCTCGCAACATAAACTTATCTCTATTCAACGCAATTCTAGTATTTTCTATATGTTCCATAAATAAGCGCCAGATACAGATTTATTTTTAATGAATTTAGCAAAATAGATCTCAACTAAAAAGCGACACAAAGAGCAAAGAGTTGTGTCTTAAAAAATGGGTCTGTCGTTTTTTTAAAAAGAACAACTATTTACGTTTGTATCGTCTCACCGGAGAAGTACTAGTTACACATCAGGATATACCATATGAAATGGGAAAACGATATTATAAATTCATATATTAAACTGGTGGATGTTTAAGATAACCAAACGGATTTATTACATTGACTCATTGACGTTTTTAGCTCACCTGAGCACAAAATGTTCATGGTGAGGTTGTGTGATCGCCTTTTGTCCTTCTTACGTCGAGCGTTGTGCGGCGTCAACATTTGCTTTGTGAACACTCTAGAGTCCACATCTACTATCTGATCTTAATGAAACCTCGTCATAAGATTTGTCCCAATGATATCTTGGACAAGTTCGAAAATGGTTTCGGTTGCTTAAAAAACATGGCCGCCAGGGGCGGGTCATTTTTCCTAATATGGCTATATATGGCTATAGTAAAACTTTGTTAACACTCTTGATGCAATATTTGTGGTCGGATCTTTATGAAACTTGGTAAAAAGATTTATCCTAATTATATATTGGACGAGTTTGAAAATGGTTCTGGTTGCTTGAAAAACATGACCGCCAGGGGCGGGGCACTTTTTCCTTATATGGCTATAGTAAAAACTCGTTAAAACTCTTAAAGTCACATTTATAGTACAATCTTTATGAAACTTGGTCAGAACATTTGTATTTAAAATATTTTTGATCAGTTAAAAATGGTTATGGTCTGTTGAAAACTTGGCCGCCAGAATTTATTCTTATATGGCTATAGTAAAACCTTGTTAGCACTCTAAAGTTACCTTGATAGTTCAACTAGATTGACTCTTTATGAAACTTGGTCAGAACATTTGTTCTGATGATATCTTGGGCTGCACAGAACAGGTCAGTTCTTTTGTATTTCAGGTGAGCGACTTTGGCCCTTTTAGCCATGTACAGTTCGAATATGCATGTACATAGCGCGCAAGACTTTATAATGATGCATGAGACTGTATATAATGTTACCCTCTCTCGGAGCTAAACATAAAAAGTCGACAATTATTGACAAAATGCGAATGTGACGTTTGATTTGTGCTGTGTAGTTGCAATTGAACGTACCACTTTTAATCTTCCAAATTCAAATCTTTTGAAATTGCCAATGTCAATAGCATAAAATCTATTCCCGAATTTTAAAGATTTCCGATACTTTTAGTTGTACTGTCCTGCACCAAAATTGTGCGAGTACTATTCGAGTGATTCCTTCATTTTCTGTCTATATAGGTACACTTTTATAAACTGTTTAGACACGCATTTTGTTTGTGACATTGTGGTTAAAGTATGACGTTTGGCTAGCTCTTAAACCGGTTTTAAAACACAAACGCTTTGTGTTCACCGTACCAAGGCGTTGATGCAAGTTTCATCATTTTATTTATGTAGCCGGTGTTTTTTTTATAAAAGTAATGGATAAAACAATGTCATGGGTTTCTTGAGTAAAAGTGTGTGCCTCCAAACTTCTTTCCACTGATTAAACATGTTCTGTCCACCACGAACCATTTTTTCAATTCTTTAGAAATTGCAATGACTAGGAAATGGTCTTTTAACGTGTTTCTGTTCTTTGATTTATCTGAATATCAAAACTAGCTTCGAAACCAATTTTAGACGCCGCTCTTGAAATGATGTTGGCGGTACTCAACAACAAACTAACACAGCATTATGACAATCCTCGTTAAAGATGCCATTCCAGTGCCAAGAAATTAGTTGCCGCAGCTTTAATAAAGGCACACATTAATCGCGTTATTTGTTCTAAATATATAATACAAATTTTGTATATATATATTACTGATACAAAAATGTATAGGTATATTACTGATACAAAATGTGTATTTATATATTTAGGACAAATATATATATATATATATATATATATATATATATATATATATATATATATATATATATATATATATATATATATATATACAGTCCACTCTCGTTATCTCGACATCGGATATCTCGATATTCTCGATATGTCGAAGTAAGCTCAATGTCCCATTTTTTTTCCTTCTTTATCTATATAAATAAACATCGCTTACCTCGATTTTCGTTATGTCGAATAATTCGATATGTCGATATAAATTTTTGTCCCGAGTCCCGATTTAACATGTATTTACTGTGGTTTATCTCGAAGTGCGAATAACTTTCCCAGTGTCGGCAAAAGGTGAGAAACTTTTTCTTTGATACTTCACCGTCCCGCTTCGCCCGGCTGCTCCCGATACTGTGCGGTAGAAAATCGATCCGTTAATTACATCAATGATCACACGTGTGTAATGTCGTTAGCAATTAAATCTTGATTAAGGCCTGTCACTTTAAGTGTCACTTGAACATCAATTAACTGCAATTAATACACAGCCTGCCGAAAGGCCGAAAGACTAATTGTTTTTACAAACAACATTCCAAAATGCATTGAGTTATATTTTTGCGTATATACACCGTCGTTTACTCGACAGTTTAGAAAAATTATAGCTGCATGTGTTCATGCAATTCTGTTATACTTAAAACGTCATTTTAAGCATTTAAATAGAAAAATTATTCGTGCCTCGTAAAACGCGTATATATCAGGAAGAGAGTATTATGCCACACGGTGACGGCTTTAGTTAGATAACTTAGCAGGTATTAAGATGTTAAAAACAAGGTAAATTTTCGTCTCATTTTTTCTTTGAAAACGCCCAATCGGATATCTCGAACTATCGTTATCTCGATATTTTTTGTTGTTCCCGCCGACTTCGAGATAACGAGAGTGGACTGTATATATATATGATTTGCAGAGCTGAGTCTCGGGAGACTATGCTGATGCGCTCTTGAGTAAGTAACTTCAGTGGGGCAACGCCTGCTGAGGCTAAGCAGGCAGCTGCGGGAGTGTTAGTTCTTGTTGCATGTAACGCACACTAAGGTGCTTGTTGTCGGGGAAAGGGCGGCGCGCGCTTTTTAAAGGCTTCTCTTTCGAGTGTTTTTCTAAGATCTGCTAGCCTCAGCTACCTCGATGTCTCTATGTATTGACTGTAGCAGTGCGGTCTTATGCCAAGGTCTCCCAGGTGTTCGTAGCGATGCCACTGGCGTTGAGGTCCCTCTTGCAGGCATCCTTGTATATGATGTCTGAGCGACGCACAGATCGCGTAACAGTGACAAGCTGTCCGTACATAACGTCCTTTGGAAAGCGGCCATCCTCCATTCGGCGCACATGACCAAGCCACTGGAGTTGTCGTTGGGTTAAAAGCGCGAACATGCTTGGGATCCCAGCACGTTCCAGGGTGTCGCTGTGCGGTATACGAGCCTGCCACTTGATATCCAGATTGCGCTTTAGGCACTATATGTGAAAGGTGTTGAGGCGGCGTTCATGTCGCATGATGGTCGTCCAAGTTTCGCTACCATTAAGCAGGGTGCTGAGGACTTACGTCTGATATACCCTGATATTGGTCTTCTTTGTTAAAAGCTTATTTTTCCACACACACTCTTTGTCACTCTGGCAATGGTAGCCTTTCCGATGCGCTTACAAAGCTTATCATCGATGGACAGGGATTTGCTGATGGTGGACCCAAGTTAGGTGAAGTCATCAGCCACCTCCAGCATTTTCTTGATGCGGATCGTTACTGACATTCTGGCCCATGATGTTCGTCTTCTTCATGTTGACCGTAAGTCCAAAGTATTCACACGCCTTGTCAAAAAGGTATATGAGTCTCTGGAGGGCATCTTCCATATGCGTGACAAGCGCATCATCGTCCAATAACAGCATTTCTCTGTCGAGGATCGGTTACTTGTTCTAATCCGTAAGTGAGCGGTTGAACAGTTTCCATTCAGGCTTTGGGTGAATGAAGATGCATTCAGTGCACTAGTCAAAGGCATAATTCATCAGCACAGAAAAGAATATGCCAAACAAAGTCGGTGCGAGCACTCAACCCTGCTTGACGCCGCTACTGATTGTGAATTGCTCAGACGATGACCCGTCAAAAATCTTCCTTTTTATGTCTTTGTGGAAGGATACCATCTTGCTGCGCAGCTCGGGGGAGGGAGTGGGTGGGTGGGGGCAGCCGATCTGTTTCAAAATGCGGAATAGTCCGGGTGACCAGGTGCTCATGGTGAGCTGTTGCGACCGCCTTTTGTCCATCGTTCGTCGTCCGTCATGCGGCTTCAACATTTGCCTGGTTAACACACTAGAGGCCACATTTATTGTCCAATCTTCATGAAATTTGGTCAGAAGATTGGTCTTAATGATATCTTGGATGAGTTTGAAAATGGTTACGTTTGCTTGAAAAACATGGCTCCCAAGGGGTGGGGCATTTTTCCTTAAATGGCTATATATGGCTATAGTAAAATCTTGTTTACACTCTAGAGGCCACGTTTATTGTCCGATCTTCATGAAACTTCGTTAGGAGATTCATCTCAATAATATCTTGGACGAGTTTAAACATGATGCCGGTTTGTTGAAAAACATGGTCGCCAGGGGGCGGGGCATTTTTCCTTATATTGCTTTAGAAAAAACTTGTTAAAATCTAGAGGCCACATTTATTTTCCGATCTTCATGAAACTTGGTCAGAAGATTTGTCCCAATGATATCTTGGATGAGTTTGAAAATGGTTCCGGTTGCTTTAAAAACATGGCACTAGGAGGCAGGGCATTTTTCCTTATATGGCAATTTATGGATATTGTTAAACCTTGTAAACACTCTAGAGGCCACATTTATTGTCCGATCTTCATGAAACGTGGTCAGAAGATTCATCCCGGTAATATCTTGGACGAGTTTAAAAATGATGCCGGTTGGTTGAAAAACATGGCCGCCAGGGGGCTGGCATTTTTCCTTTTATGGCTATATTAAAACCTTGTTAGCACTCTAGAGGCCACATTTATTTTCCGATCTTCATGAAACTTAGTCAGAAGATTTGTCTCAATTATATCTTGGATCAGTTTTAAAATTGTTTCGGTGCTTTAAATACGTGGCCTTAAGGGGGCGTGGAATTTTTCCTAATATGGCTATATATGGCATTAGTAAAACCTTATTAACACTCCAGAGGCCACATTTATTGTCCGATCATCATGAAACTTGGTCATACTATTTGTCCCAATGATATCTTGGATGAGTTCGAAAATGGTTCCGGTTGGTGCAAAAACATGGCCGCCAAGGGGGCGTGTCATTTTTCCTGATATAGCTATAGTAAAACCATGTTAACACTCTAGACACCATATTTATTTTCCGATCTTCATGAAACATGGTCAGAAGATTTGTCCCAATGATATCTTTGATAAGTTCCAAAATGGTTTTGTAGCTATAAATACATGGCTACCAGGGGGTGGGGATTTTTTCCTCATATGGCTATATATAGTTTAAGTAAAACCTTATTAACACTCTAGAAGCCACATTTATTGTCCGATCATCATGAAACATGGTCAGAAGATTTGTCCTAATGATATCTTGGACAAGTTCGAAAATGGTTGCAGTTGTTTGAAAAACATAGCCACCAGGAGCGGGGCATTTTTCCTTATATGGCTTCATGAATCTTCATGAAACTTTGTCAGAATATTTGTTTAAATGATTTCTTGGATGTGTATGAAAATGGTTCTGGTCTGTTAAAAAACGTAGCTGCCAGGGTGTTAACTAGTCTGGAAAGTTTGTAAGAACATTTGTTCTAATGACATCATGGGCTGCACAAAATAGGTCAGTTCCTTTGAATCTCAGGTGAGCGATTTTGGGTCTTTCAGACCTTCTTGTTTAATTTAGGTAATTAATGTTTTTGTTATGAACCTAAACGTATACACTTTTTTCAAAATATAAAAGAAAATGATACTACATTTCTCAAGATATAATTTTTTTTACAGAAATGCAATCTTGCTATACCCATATTTATCAAAGGGGAAAACATTGTTTTGCCAGTGAGGTCATCATCCGGCTACGTTCAACTTTATTTGTGATCTTCATATGTCGTAAATATGTTTTGTGTACGTATCTCATGTCTACAAATTATTGAAACGCCATGTTTTATTTTATTTTGTCAAATATATTGGTTGATGAACAGCAACAACACATCGGCATGTCTTAAGAATACATCTTTATCCAGATTGTGACGAACTCGGACTCAGTTACTTGACTATCCCCTGAAAAAGAGAAGGCTTCTTATAAAGAAGACATTAATATTAGCATAAATATAGAAATTAATCTTCATACAAACAGACGCGCTTTATATTTCAAATACAAAATCACTATTCCTATTCAAAGATCTACGATTAGTTAATGCATATGTTTTGCAATAATATGAAAGACACATGTATTCCGTGTTTAATACCATTTTCTTGCGTGAACTACAGTTACTGACTCATCACCGTATTAGACACTTTTTATCGAAATAATCCGAACTCAGTAGGTAATTGTTTATATTACAATGTTTAAAGAAAAAGTTAAATATTCATTCACTCATTCGTCTTCACACGTGTTAGGTTATCCGCCTTAATTACCGTGCAATGGATGCGATCCTGCTAATGAAATCAACAGATTCCATTCAACAATTGCATCATTCGATGTCATTTTGAACGTAAGTATTCATATTTTGTATTTTTCCTCCGCGTTATGCAAAATGCTGGGCCTAACGATTACCCTTACGGAATGGCAATATGTTTTCTCAACATAAATACATGATCAAATTAGGTAAATATAAACAAAAATATGTAAAAGGTTAGCTCAAAATTGTTTTACCGTCAAAAAAATGTATTGAAATCAAAACAAAAATACACGTTTGTCACACATATGAAACCTTTCTTGTAGTTTGTCAAGCCCACATACTTATAGTTTGGTGTTCTGATGTATTGTCATTATATATTGGCAATTTTGGAAATACAATGTGTCATTCTAACTTAATGAAGCCGGTTCGACATAAAAACAAACAATACTGAGTTTATAACAGTTAAAATTCGTACAAATTATATATAAGTATGTGTCAAGCGAAGAGTACGCCTGTTTTGGGGTCTAAAACCATTGACCTTAGGAATAAAGAAAAACTCTCGCTTAAACCACTTGTCGTTCGGTGACATTTTCAGTTGTATTTTATATTTACAAAGAAACGATCAACGAATTGTCCCAAAATAGACTGGAAACAACAGAAATTTCCAAATTTATCAAACGTTTAGCGTTTGTAAAGCTTTATGATTTTATCTATGTTTAATGGTTATTACAAAATGTATACATTCAGTTAGACTATACGACATAAGTATTGTTTTGATCACTGTATATAGTGTTCTTTTATTTTTATATCTGTTAAATTTGTTAATAATCGTCCTTTCGCCAATGTGTGATTAAGTCGCTTTAAAAGCAACACGTACAGATTCCAGGGGCTATTACAAAGTTGTATCTTCAGTATCAGTTATGTCAACAGTATTGTTTTGATCACTCTATACGGTGTTATGTTATTTTTGAATCAATGATAAATTTCGCAATCTGTAACAAGACCTTTACAAGAGCAACACGCAAGGGTTAAAACGATTCCCTGTTTCAACATGTAACCACGAGTAAAGATTAGAAGAAGTAAGTACGATAGGAAATGCGAACGCAGGATTTCTACAGAATAACGCAATGCATAAATCGTGCACTGTTTTCTTTTTCACTTTAATCATCGAGAGTTCTTGTCATTATTATGCCGTTACACGCTCTTTCATCGCTAAAATCACCAGGACCCTTACATATATTTATTGAAACTTCATAAATTTTAAGATTGATCTATGAAGTTGTTCATGAAACTTGTATAAAATGTATCATTCTCATTTGGACTACGGTTAAGTTTGCATAAAGATGGGAGTGGTGGTTGAAATTCTTCATTTAAGGCCATCGCTTTGTAAATTTACCAAACGCTTTCAAGCAGGGTGTAATCTTGGGTCCGTTGCAATCGTTTTATACAAGTTCTCTCCGAAGAGTCTCAAGTCGTATTGTCTCTTTTAAGATTTGCATTGGCAAATATTTGTATTGCAGTTTTTGGATTCCATTCGTTGTACATATATTTTTATCCGGCGTTACACGTACCTTCATTGTATCACACACATACTTATTATGGTTCAAACACGCAAATTTAAGACATATTTTGTTTTGAGTTACATAAAACAGTCAACGTCACCCCTTTGTCTCAAAAGGCTTTTAGAAAGCATGTGCATATATGTGTGTGAAACGTGAATTGTTTCTCTGATTTGTATAATATTTTCAGATCACATTCGATTAACATGAGATAAGTTAATATTTTCTCTCAATATCTAATTCAAGTTGGTCAGTTGCAACAATGCGCAACAAATATTGGTTTACGGATTTTGTTACAAAGCTTTTCAAGTAAAAAAGTGTTCGCAAAAAACTACTTCATGCAGCGAAATATCCCAAAACAGGAAACAGGAGAAATGCATACTATTGACGTCGAACCAAAGGAAGATGTACATCATATCGCGGTCCATGTCAATCACCCAGTCCTTGTTAACGTCGAGATTCATAAAGAGCTGCAGGCCCTTGTCAAGAGTGCCCAGGTCCTTGTGTTGCCAATGGTCCAGAAATTCTCTCGTAGTCACATGGTTGTCACCTGCAAACGACAACAACGATTTTTGAAGACATGTTTGAGATTGTTTTCTTTGACAAAACCTTTGATAAAAATCTAGAAAGTATTTCATTCATACATAGCATTTCCGTACTATTATTGTCGAAATTTCGGAAGACACGCTTGAACTCGTCTTCTGTAAGCAAACTGTTCTGATCAAAGTCCGACATGTTGAACACGGTCCTGGCGCTCAGGTCATCACCTATTAACGACTCCCCATAGCCATGACCTACTTGCTGATAGGTCCTCGTTTCTTCGGCGTCAGTGTGTCTTAAACGGTTAAAAAACATGCATGCTTGCAAGCCCATGTCTTACAAAAGTAATTTATCGTTACATGGCATCAATCATTTAATCATGTTTCAGATATGGTTCGAAGTTTAAAGCATTATTTATTGAATGAAACATTCAATTAATATATACGACATAATGTACAGGTCAGTAGGACTATATTATATTCATTACCTAATGAAAATGATTGTTTTGTGTAAAGACTTTCATTAATTCATATGTTCCTTCGATTAATTTTAGATGATTAGTATAAGTGTTGAATGACTAGTATACACCTACACATATCGTTTTTAGCAAATGTATTATTTTCATGACCGCCTCAAATTAAAAACTACACATAAAAAGACACGCATACGGTCTATTATACAGTTTACTTACAACACAGGACATACTGTAGACAAAACCAACAACAAAGTCCAGAATAGTGCTAAAGCCTGCAAAACGAAAAATGATGTTACACGTAGGCAACTGACTTCTGTTTGTATGTCACTGGTTATAAATTAGATACAGTTAAGGAAGCAAATTGCAAATTTGAAATTGCAAAACAGTGTTTATAGAATGGCATGCAGTTTATAATACGATTAATTGAATGTCTTGTCTTCGCTTCACATTGAGTTCCTGTATTAAATAAGTGCATACAGGACTGTTTCGATTATTTTGTATTTTTCATAACGAAGCAATATTTTAAACACGTAATTAATCGCCATGTAGATACGAAATTATAAGAGACTCTTTGCCTTTCGAATTAACTATTGAATTTACACGAAATAAAACAAAACCGCTCATATTTCAAATATAAATAAGAATTCCTACCTCCATGAATGTCAACTAACAGATGGCTTGGCTGAAACATGGCAAGCCTACAAGACAACAAAACCTTCAATCCTACTACGAAATTTTTACCGAACACTAAGATAAGATTTAGATTTAGGACAGTTTAATTTACGCGATAAAGAGATACAAATATGAAGGTTAGCATTAGGCAGCCGATTAGGTATGAAATATGTGCAATAAACAAATATGAACCAAATTGATAGCATTGGTATAAGAAATTAAATTAAACTTAATTTAAGTGCATTTCAATACGAGCAAATCAACGAGTTTGCAAACGAACACGGTAGAACTTTCTTCATTTGAGCACAAACAATGATAAGATAACATGCATGATCCTTATGAGGCACTGCGATTTTTATTGTCTGTTTATTGTGACCGTATTGTTATTGTCACATGCGCACGCGTATAAACAGTTTTCGTAAAATGGTATGGTTGCAATGCGACTGACGGATTAAACTAAGTATAACAGTTTACAGTTAACATTTTAAATTTTTAATTAATACATTATTTTACTTATATATGTATAAGTATTTGCTGCTGCGAAAACATGGCATAAGTCATTTAATTATTTCGTTATATGTACTAGTTCAACATTAGGTTAACTAAAAATTGTAAACATTAGTTCAAACTATTATGCGGATTATTGCAGAATTGAATGCAGATAATATTTTGCTTAAAACATGCAACACCTTTTTAGAGTTGCATTTATGTATTAAAACAGCCGTTTGAAACACTTTGATATTTGGTACGCAGCCATGTGTGCCTCAGTCGCTATAAATTAGTATTTGTGTATAATGGTATCGGGTGTCGTGTTAATATTATTTTATATACTGTGCATACAGCTGTATGACAATTGTTTTATAATATGGAACATCACTGAAAAAATTACAACTTGTAATAAATTCTTCTTCCACGCGCAATGCTATCTATTCAATTCGCGAAAATAGCACAAGCCTGTAGTATAATATGAATTCGTAACATTTAAGGTGTCCAGTACGAAGAAAACTTGTCAAAGAGTTCCGTTTTCACGACTGAATAGGAGGGACAATTAATAATATTCTTGCGCAATATACATATTGTTTTTGTTGTGTGTTATTTTACAAACGATTGTCAGCCGCAGTATGGTCATTGTTGAAATCTACGCGTTAAGCCGTTCTTTCTTTCGTGGTGGTTTTTAATACTGGTGATTGCATGACGTCAGCATTTTCATTTTAAACAATCTCGTCGATGAAATTCTTTGCATTAGGCGGTCGTTTATCTCTTGTGTCTCGCAATTCGCAGGCGGGGAGATTTGGCAACATGGTGCCGGAAATACCGTGGGCAGGGAGGCCGGCGTAGTCGGCAATGAAGCGTGGTCCGTTTTTTTAATATTGTATATCTACGAGGTCCCTTCATTATGTGAGAGAATGTTCGCCCCGTTACTCATACGAACGGCGCTGGTAAAGTAATCTTTGAACAAACAAGTCAGCATTATACAGGCCCGACACGCCGAACAGATTCTGGGCAGACAGACCCATGCTTCCGAATGTTTCCCCGTGTAATCCCCGGGGTACAGAGGTCCATGAATGCCTACACTGGGTGGAACATTCGTGGGCATACTCATTTACAAATGGTAATACTTGCAAACATTAACTGACAATTAAAGAACAAAGCATTAATATAACTTAATTGAACCACATACATATAAACACGATAAATAGGTATGAACATAAATGACCGAGTCCAATTAAAGCGTTTGTGTACTTAATTCCCTGTACCTGTGAACACATACCCAGGATCAATATGAATCTGTACATATCCACAACCGCACACGCCTTCGAAACGCGACCCTAAACATGTTGTTATTTTTTGGCAGGTGAAATATCTCTTTTGTTCGTTAAGGGCGGTCCCACAAGTAAGGGTGTAAATGGATTAATTTTACTGACAGGCAAATAATGGGCATGTAGAAGTATGCAGCTGTCGAGCTTTGTGTTTGCAAGATGATTATGTGAATAGTGGTCACATGGAAACATACTGTTTAATTGTATCTTGTTGATATTGAAGACAAGTATGCTTATAGTAATGCACATTATTTCTAAATTTTTGTTCAGTACGTATAGCACAAATAATGTAAATAATGTATTTATTTCCTCCACAAATGGTTATAATTTCACACCCGGGATTTAATTCAGCAATACTATGTGTCTTTGGGTTTCAAACAAAGAAACAACTGCTAAATACGAAATGTTTTAAATGCTAAGAAGCGTCCGTAGGATTCAATTCGCACGAGAAATACCGTGGTTCCTCATTTTCCAGAACACAACACATGCGGGGTGCGGTAAATTCAGACCAAGTTATATGACCTTAATCCGGTCATAAAATGCATGATTGAAATCACACCAGATAACTAACACACGGGTGAAACTCTGGTAAAATAGTGCTATAACTTGTACTGTCCGAAAAGTATGAATCATATTATTTTAAGAAAACCAGTACATGTATATCGGAAAATTTAGAGTCATAAAAAATATTATTTTGACCAAAATAGGGGGTGTCCAAAAATTAAGAATTCCTTAAAACTTAAAGAGTTATTATGGTAGATAAAACACAGAAAGGCTATGTGGAAATGAAAGAAAAACATAAAGGGCTAAATAAGAATCATCCATAAATATTTTAATTATTTTTACTGGGATAATTAAACTAAGTTTCCTTGATCATACATATGCAACATAAAGTTTTATACTAGGCTTTTAAAGTTTTAAGCACAGTGGAACCCTTAGCCTTCTGTCCGAAATCATGGGTAACATCGTGCCTGAATTTGAAAGAAAGGGTTTTGTGTGGCTTAGTTTTCAGGAGGATCAGGCCTATACATTAATTTCAAATTATTATTTGTGTGAGCATGTTTTTGCTCTGGAGTGAGGTAGAAAATTAATTATAGGACATAATCAGGGTGCAGGATCATGTGCCTTTTGGGGCTCCACTTATTAACTTAAAGGAGCTCATACACCAAGCACGTTCTTAGACAGTTCGACCAAGTTCTGAAGAAAATGCAGAACGGGATGTGAACTTGCTTGAACGTGTTGTTTTGGTCAGAAAAAAATCTACAATGTGATTGAATGACGTTCGTACACAGCTCGCGCTACGTGCATCTCGTTTCTATTCCGTTCTATCCCGTTGCCAGTCCGTCTTTATCAAGTTCAAATCGGGTCAATTTCCCATTGTCCCCGTTGGTATACCGTTTCCAGTCAGACCGAGTCCGTCCTCAGCCAGTTTGATCACGTTCGTACGCAGTTCTTCTTTTTTCGCTGTGCGGTGGTAACTCGTTCAAAGGCATTTCTCACTCCGTCCTACTACGTTCTTAGTACGTTTAGAACGTAGTTGCAGCGACGTTCTGGCACGGCGATTTAAAAATCGACTACGTGCTTTCTAGTTCGCATTTATGTTTCACGCTTTAAATTTAACAAATTTCTCACCCAACAAGTTCTGTTTCGTCTCCGCCGTCTTTCTCGGCCCAACAAAACATTAAACTGCTGCTCTGCTTTTAACATTAACTGCACGAAGCTAACATGTAAAATATTAACAGCTCCAAGGTTGTCCATGTTTCAACTTAATATCACAAATGATGAATTTTGAGACAACGACCTCTATTTATATGCACATTGTCTGAACGTATTGTATTTACGGTTTGAACGTTGTAACAACTGCATTGAGCGAGTACAACGTACTTGAAACCTACTGCGAACTCCTTATAACGAGTACAACGTACTAAGAACTGACTGAGAACTTATAGAACGTGTTGCAAATGTTGTGAGAACCTATCTTTTAGTTTCTATTTATTTACACGAAACAAGATCGTTCTTGAGACGTAGTGCGGACGGGGTCGGTCTGTCTGATAACGGAATTGACGGACTAGAAACGGACTCGATCGGTGTGGCATCGTACAGGTAATTTCGATCCGATCGCACACCGTTCTGGCACGTTCCTAACCCGACCATAGTACGATCTATCCGTTCTAAGTACGTCCATTTCGTTTCTAGTACGTTGTTGCTACGTTTAATTGTAGAACGGAATGATCGGAAGAAAATTTTGAGTAGGCTCAAAGTTCTGAAACACCTCTTCCGTTCAACCCCGTTCCAGGCCGTCCACAAAGTTCGAAGACAGTTCGTAACACGGTGCTACTACGATCACTCTGTTCTCACACAGTTCGAGCCCGTTAAGTCACATTTTGCAGAACGTACTTCGAACGGAGTCGGTGTATCGGGGGTATAAACGGATTTAACAAGACGGTAAGTGGTGCTTTATTTCAAATAAAAAAAATAACAAGTTTTCTAATGAAATTTCATCTTGTGCATAAAATACAGACTTTTATGCTGCTTATGGCAATGTGAAATACATCAAAATTACTTTATTTAATAAGCATGTATTCTTGTTCAAAAATTTCATTTTTACTGCATACATTTTATACGGTAAATGGCCGGTTAAGTTTCACACAAGGTAAAATTTTGTCACCGATTTCAGACGTATTTAAGAATTTATTCTTATACCTTAAGATATTGTCACAAACTGCAAGACAAGCTGTCTTTTATGCACTATAGAGTTCTGCAAATACATTTCAATAACTTGAGATATTTGCAAAAATAAAGTTCTTAACGGTGTGATTACATTCTGTCCAGCCCGTGTGTAAACCCCTCAAAACCCCATTGATTCTGCACCCTGATAATTATCAAATCAAGAACAAAAAATGCAAAATGCTGCAATTGCATACTGTGGGTCTTACTAGATAATTTGAGTTTAAAACGCTTCTTCATTTCCTACCCTAAGAGACTGATGAGCAACAAACAGCATAAAATCTGAACACCCTGCAAGTTACTCGCAGTCTGTTCTGGTTTTAAGATGGCTGCATATAGCCATTTTCACTTTACTTTTGAGTGGGAAAGGGTCAATATAGTTTTAAAGAGGGTATATTAAAAAGTAATCTGGAAGGTCGATCAGTTTGTCTGTAAGTCTGTCTGTAAAAGTTTCTGGAGCAAACTTCTTGCTCAAGCCATTGATTTAAAGGGGCCTTTTCACAGATTTTGGCATGTATTAAAGTTTGTAATTAAATGCTTTATATTGATAAATGTAAACAATTGATCTATAAAAGCTCCAGTAAAAAAGGCAAGAATAACATCAAAAAAGAAAAAAAGTAACCCTCATCAGGGCTCAAACCACTGATCCATGGAGTCCTGGAGTAAAGGTCTACCACTTGGACCACTCGGTCATCCGTGCGCATACAATGAAGGATGCATTATTTAGAGGATAATACACGGCTCAGCCGTGTATTAACGACTATAATATATATCTTACTTTTATACTAAATTATAGATGGGCCAAGGTTTTGAGTCATAAAATTATACTATTTTGGTCCTTCACTAAAATTTATGAAGAACCAGCTTTCCGTACTTATATTTTCTTTGAATTGATTACGCAATTTATGACGTATCTCATGTGACGTAATTTAAATGACGAAACTAGCTAGACGCTTTGGATGTAAGGACAACAACAAATCGGACTTGGCGCGTTTTTATTTAACAGTTTAATAATTTTTAAGCATTGAAAGATTAGTGTGTGTGTTTACGATGGATTATTATAATATAATGAATGTGAATAACAGTGTTATGATATAAAACGTGAATGAAACTGGTGAGACTGCATTTTCGATTTCGTTAAAATGTCGAATAAAGCGATGTTTTGTTGAATAATTGATGGATTAAATTTAAGAAAAGTGTAAGTGAATTGTTCTTTAACTGTTCGAATGAATTCGATGTTGAATTAAAAGGGTAATTTCTTTGATGAATAAGTCGTTCCTTTGTCAGTCGAACAAACAATGTATATCCATAAAGAATTGTCTGCTTACATCAAGTGCTTTAAAATGGAAGAGATGGATTGCGATGAAGAAATGTGTTCAGAATTTTAACTCGTCATGGAAGCAAATTAAACTTTACGAAAATAAACATGGTTATTACACAACTTCGGTGAGTAGAACAATAACCTAGATGTTTTACTTTTTTATGGCTAAAACTGGATGTGGACGCCATATTTTTCCAGTTGAACGTCACGCGTACACATTCTGAGGGCCGAATATAAATAATCGGCCCAAGGGCCGAATATTTATAATGGTAATGGCATGAACAACTGTACAAATTTGTTACTATATCTAGTAAGGTATGTATTATATACTTATATAAGCAATCTTCGTAGTTTCACAAAATATAACGACAACAACAGAACTCTCCAAATTATTCAATCGTTTTGCTTTATAATTTTCAGGTTTTCATATCGTCAATAGATGCATATAATGGCTATTTTAGAGCATGGTAAATGTTCAGTATTACTGTTTCCTCACAAATATCACAATTAAAACGAAAATTTGCGAATCTGAAACAACTTTGTTTTTTCATAAATTTTAAAGGTCCCTTTAAAGGAACCGTCAACCGTGATTGACGAAAAAAAATATATAAAATACAGCATTTTTACAATAATTAGTTTATATTGATTAAAATATCACGACTGGTATATTACTTTACTTAAAAAGTTCATATTTTCAGTATATTCGGTAATAAAATTTCGCGATGTGAAATCCAAAGTTCATCGCGAAAATAGGTAACATAACGATATATACACTATAAATAACGCAAGTAGATTTATCATTTTATATATAAAATAAATTCAATTCACTACGCATGCACAATTTGCATTCCTGACGATGATGATCAATCTACTTGCGTTATTTATAGTTAACTGGTAGTTACCTGGTACCTGTACCCAGTAAAATTTATTACCGAATATACTGAATATATGAAAACTTAACAACTTTTTCGGCGTAAGCTGTATTAAGCCAGCTTTTCACCCTGACTTGACCTTTGTAAGTGTCCAATAATACTCAAATAAAATTTCCCGCGGCTAGGTACGAATGAATACACTTCATTTATTCCATTGGCTGATTTGAGTATAACACCAGAACATTGGAAACATATCCGCGTCTTTGTAACACTGTTTTACTGCATGAAACAATTTTATCTCTAATGAAAAGGCTCAATAGATAGAACAGTTTTACAATCAATGTTCGACATAAATACAGTTTGTGCGTTCACCTTTTATTTTCAGAGAATTACCCAGCGCAAAAGCGTTTATACTAAAGGCTATGTTGTCATATTTAGTACTTACTTGCATTGCATTTCAACTCGCGAGGTTTCGGGTCAATTCGCGGCCATTTGTGAAAGTCAGATTTTATATACAGTTCATCACCGGAGTTCGCAGAAGGGGTTGCGATCATTGTGTTACACCGGTCTTACTGACAATAACGTAGTGACTGTAATGCATTGCATTCCAATCCGCAAGGTATCAAGGTCAGTTTGCGGTCAGTTGCAGAAATCTTTATATAAACGCCGTCTCGTAAACTTTGTGCACTTGAAGTCTGTTTTGATCAGAAAGATACTAAATAAAGATATTCGGCGATATTATTGTGGTATGTAAATCATCGATTTTTAATATGGTTTCAACATTTGCATGATAAGGACCAATTTTGATAAAATTAATTAGAAATATTTATCCATTTAGACCAGTTTATTAAGCATGAGCACAATAATTCACTATACTATAATTATGCAATTAAATAAGATTCGAGTATTGCCGGCTGACCTATATGCACTCGTTTATTTTCATGTTTCTTGTGTTTTTCTATTCTGTAAATATAGATATCTGAGTAATAATATCACATAAAGCAAAATAAGCCACGAAATCTGGCGCAACACCCCGTAATTGATTTGCTTATGATGTAGCTAAGAACTGCGCAGAAAAAAGGCATCCGCTACTTTTTATCTCATAGAGATAACTTTTGATCGTTCATAAACATCGACCACAATCAACGCCGTATATCTTTTTTAAAGATATTTCTTGTTTCAAGTAATGTTATATACAAGTCGTGATATTTTAATCAATATAAACTAATTATTGTAAAAAATACGGTATTTTAGAACCTTTCTTTTTTTCGTCAATCGCGGTTGACGGTCTCTTTAAAGGATAATTGCCCTTTTAATAAATATCATCTTTAGTTAAAAAATACAGTTAGGGTTAAGGTTAGGGTTACGGTCAGTGGACAATAATATAACACGAGGTAAAACAATACTACATGTATTAATAAAATAAAGTCTTAAATATTTCACCAAAAAGATTTATTGGTTCAGTGCATAATGAACATTCAAAATAATGTATATGCCGCTGGCGTATTCGAACTTAAATCCGAATATACAGCCTTATAAGTACCTCATTATATATTCCACCATTACTTCTACATTTTGGGGGCACATCATTCATGTGTCCATATTGTAGCAAATTTTTGTCAATGTAGCTTTCTTTGATTGCTAGGCAAGACTTACCTATTTGTCGATTTCAAATGGTATTGTCTAACATTTGATGCGTTAAAAACATGAATACATCAAAGATTGTAAACATAACATGCATTTTTAATGCAAGCATGCAAAATGAATGTATATAAACAAGCATAAAAGAATAAAATTAGTAATAAATTATATTAACATTCAAATTATGTACGATAAAGATGTACATAAACCTGAATATGCGATTCCGTACATATGACATCGTTTATTGTTGATTATTACAACACATTATATACTATAGTATATACATATTATAAATAATCAGGGATTTCAATGACGCAGAATCCTGCCTTTTGATGCAAGCATTACATTTTTTTCTCAGCTTTGACTTCAAAAATTAATCTCCATTGCATCATTTTAATGCAACTGTTACAAAGAACGCCAAAATATATCTAAAATGTCTAATATTGCATGGTATGTAACTTAATATTATGCAAAACAGCTTTTGAAGACAATTTAACAAATATACAGAAATAAAATATGAACTGACATCAGTATTTTGATCCATGAAAATTTAATTAGACCCTTGAACATTTCAAGTTCGGGGTAATTTGACTCCTGATTTTCAAAATCCTTAGCAAACATTTTATGGCACTTCTTAACAGCTCGACAAAACGACAATACTGAATATATAAATTGTATGTATTAATACACGCGCAATAACTCTCGTTATTTAGGAAAATCTCGTTTTGTATATGAACAAGGTTCAGTCGAAATACATAACATAAATAAATATTTTCATGAATAATTCTTAAAATACATGAAAACCCAACATAGCAATAAACATACTCGCTTGAAAGCGAAAGATTATACCTGCGTATATTTTTGAATCCAAATGTATCGGGTAAAGTAAAAACGTAAAGAACTTTTATTTGTTGATATAAAACAATTTTGGTTTTGATTATTAAAAATGCAATTTTGTACGTTAAAACATTTAAGAAAATTTTCTAAAAGCATTAAACTTTGGGAATGAGTCCTTTTAAAAGACCTGTATAAAAAAAACACAAAAACTAATATTGTATTCATAAACAAGAATTAAAAAGTCGAACAACTAATAGTTATATACTTGTTTTATGGAAGGCAAGTATAAAGAAGTTTACCTATGGAAAGTGGAGAAAAAATACGCATGCTAGGTAACGATTTGACATTATGTTTTATCTAGAAACATTTCCAGCCATAGAATGTCCATGACCATTTCATTACCTCATTATTACTTACTAAGTTATACAGGGTACGTTGCAAGTAAAGTGATCGTCGTTTACGAATGTATTATTAAGCCTTCCTGTAACCACACATTCTGCAGTTCTAAAACTATTTAAATAGTTTAGCATTAAATGGTTAATTTGAACATAGACATTCTCTTAAAGAAAAGATAATCTACATTCGTGCTTAACGTGCTGATGAAAAAAGATGAGCACACTTTAAATGTTTAAAAAAAAATTACTTGTGTCCAAAAAATCAAAAGTCTGGGACTATAAAACAAATACTGAGGTGAAATATGAGCATATGACCGTAACAAGGACACTTGAAATACATTGGATGTTCAAGTAGCGTCCTGGACGTACGATTGTTGCTGCAGCTGCAAGGATTTCCGATGATGAAGGATCGAACGCGACCATTCCTCCTGAAATATTTATCAGCATTAATAGTGTTAATAGTGTCGATTGATGTTCCTCGTTTTTTTAATGTACAATATGCTTGTGAAGTGAAAAACGACCCGATACCAATAATGATGCTGATGTTGATGAGTGCGACTTTGATGTGTTTGATGATAATACAATACGTAGCTGCTGATTACGATGGCTACGATATAATTACGACCATAGTGTTGATGAAGTCGACGATAATAAGATCCAGACAAAATTGTTCGTTGGTAAAACCGTTAGAATTGTAAGCCACCACACACACACAATACATAAAATCAACAACAAACATTCAAAGCGAAAAATAAAATTGGAAACCACCTAGCGTGAAATAGACGGCCTCGCTGTATCTGCCGTCGCCGCCCCGGCTGAATGCGAACACGCGGAGCTGGTATACTCGGCCCTTCTGCACGCCATCCACTATCTGCTCACTGTCCGCGCGACCCGTACTCACGTTGACGGCGGACCGGATGTCGTCTGTCGCCTGCCAGTACAGGATCTGCGCGGGCGAGGAACAGTTTAGCATAAAATACAAGGCCTATTACGAATGGGTGAACATTTGTAATTTAAGAATTTATCATGCGTCAAATGAAAAACTATTTTGGTTTCAGTATTTGTACGCACAAAGTTGGTCACTCTTTTATTTTCAGTTTTTATTGCGCACCATATGGGGAATTGTTGTATTTCACTTATTCTAAGATTATAAAGGCTGATCGTAGAAAAGACAAGTAATGAAAAAGTCGTTGTACAAAAATAATTTTCAACGCAAAAACTGATTTCACAAAATTAGCATATAGCATAAAAAATCAAGTTCCCATTTCACTTGCAATATTACTATCAAAACAAAATGCAATGCTTGATTCAAAATAATGTTCGCATTATAGGGCTATAACAATCAATTTCGGTATAAGTTTAAAAAATAATAAGTTCGTACCTTGTATCCCTCTATGTTCTCCTCGCCCACCTGCGTCATTACACCACGCCACGTGACCTGGACGCTGTTGGTTGAGTGGGGTAGCACGCGTACGTCCACCGGATACAGCTTAGGAGCTGGAGTGCAAGGCAGATTGGAAATATAGTTGAATCGCCATACAACGGATGAACATACTTGTAGCAAGGTCAATATATAACGGTACAATATAAAACAATTCAAAGTTCAAGACTCCATGGAGACACAAGACATTCTTTCAACTATGCAATTAAACAAATGAACGCAACATAAACGAAAAGATTTCGCTAGTATCGGACGTTTAAAGCCCGGTCAGACCGACTAACGAATATGTAACGGAGAGAAAACGGACAAAAAATGCAGATTTTGGTTATCCGGTGATAAAATTTACCTGCTTTGTCGCTCAAGACGCTCGCAATCGGTGTGTGAAGCGTAGGAGACACACAATGACCGCACATATACCGGTGAGGTAGCGGAAAAAACGTACGTTTAACGGATATGTACCAGATTGTTAACGGTCGGCTTACGGATATTACCGTGCGAGTAACGGACTTCTACCTGATAAAACGGCAGTGTAGCGCATAAGTACCGGACAAAACGTTCTCCCAACGTGAGAGAAACGGAGAAGTACCGAACACCAACGTACAAAAAACGGTCATTTTATTTCATGCTTTATTATATTTTTAAGTATCATAACTTTTATTTGCTTTGTTTTTTAATGCATGTGCTTGTTTGTTTCTTTATCATGAATGTTTATGTACACTTACGCCAAAAAAAAAATAAATAAATAAATCTTGGCCGGTCGATTACTTTCATATTTTCTTTCCGATAAAAAAAGTAGGGTGCATCCTTAGTATCATGAGGCAAAGCTTCAGGTTCTGGTATGTCAAGGTCTCCGTTATCAGCTGCTGCCTTCAGGTCTGACTCATTCCACAACTGTGCATCGGATGCAGCACCACGGCCTCCCATGTCAGCCCAGGCGAACTTGTAGTCAGAATCCACCAGAGCTAGCAGGACAACCAACAGAGAAGTACTCCTTGTAGTTGAAATACGTAGACCCGGAATTAGGCAATATGTTTGCCATCAACAGCACCAAACGTATGGGGGGGGTATTCCGGCTGTCCCTGAAGTCGACAGCTATTCGCGTCCAATCGGAAGCTGTTGTTGTCAACAGCATCACCTCGTCAGCATACTCATCTATGACTGCTCTACAAACCTGACGTGTAAAATATAAAAGTATGATAATCTAGCGTGGATTATATGTGTATGACACGGTAATCCATGACTTTTAGCGAGTGGATGATTAGGTAAAAATATACTACTTGATAAACGGTGCATATAACTGTGTGCATTTCAAGATATGCACACAAGACAGTACAAATGGTAATATACAATTTAAGAGGTTAGTTTTGTAGTGCGCGCACTCATCTATTTGCCATTTATCCTATACCAATAACTAAACACAATGCGATTAATAGAAAATGATGATAGAAGTAGACATTAAAATATATAAATATATTAAAATGACTAACAGAAGCCTTTTAAGATTAAATTTAGCACTACAGTAAATAGAGCGGTACTTACTTCTGGCACGAGAAGAGAAATAGTGTTGTGGGGTACTCTCTAGCCGAATCGCATATCACGGTACTTTGAACCAGGCACAAGATGCTGCAGCGCAATTGTTAGCTTCATCCCTGGTTAAATTGGAAGTCTGTAGTTGTTGCGCTGTTTCGTTATCCTTTGGGCCCACTCGTGCGAGAATCTCATCGAACATCTCGGGTGGCATTCTCATGATGTTGATGAATAGGCGTTGGTCCTCTTGTTTAAACATATTTTATTTCCAAATTGGCAATTACAAATGAATTACAAATATCAAAGTATTATATGGAAAAAGGGTTGGACCTAAAGTTCTACAACATTATCGGAGGTCTTTCCCTAGAGTATAAAGTTACATCGATCAAGGTGACTGTTTAATATGTAAATATTAGTCGTCGTTTTGGAAATTTTACGAAAACTACTAATGCACAATAATGAGTCCTGTCCTGGTGCGTCTATGCAAAACGCTTCGTCTCTAATATAAATCTTTGCACTTCAGTAAAAATAATGACATTTTCTTCGTCGTTCAATGATTGTTTTCCATGGAGAAGAATAACAGAACTTAAAGGATGAAACGACCGCAATGCATTAAATAGAAACAATCGCTGTCTGTGGTACTTAGTGCATTCACAGAAATAATGTGAGGCATTTTCTATCTCGCTGCCACAGGAGCAAACAGGCGAAGCAGTCAAATGGATTAGGAACAAGTCGGAGTTAAGGTCACTGCAATTATTTCTTAATCTTGAATGTAATATTTCCTATTTCCAGTAAACAAATTATTGGGGTCAATATCAAAGGAAAGTTGAGGTAATCGAACATTTTTTGGGTTGTAAATAAAATTGCTTCCGTTTTCTGTGGATTCTGTTGGTCCTCTCGTTGTAGTTCGACCATAAGTTGGTCATACAGAGCGAACTGACGCCTCCGCTCGGGACCCAGCCAAGTCCTGATCCACCATCTGCGCTGCCTCCGTCTCCTTATTTGTTTTTAGGCAAGACGATGCATGGCCAGATTAGCATCCAAAAGGCCAATCTGGGCCTGCACGAGGGTGGCTTGACACTCTAATTGAATGCGAGCACGACACTCCATTGCACCTGTCCTTCTCACAAGGCTTACCAAAATGAATTGATACTTCGACCCACAGGTTAATGACGGTTAAATTTATGTCAACAGTTTTGTTCCGCCACACTTCTCGCACTTTTGTATACGTTAGCTGTCCGTTATTATCTGTTGAACATATGTTAGGACCAGGACAACCGGACATTAACGGACATAAACCGGATACGTACAGGGGGTGTAAAGCACGAGTTCCGAAAAAAACGCAAACTAACGTATGAAAACCGCACATCAAACGGAGATCTCTGTCCGTTTTATCCGGTGGAAATTTTTGAACATGCTGAAAATTTCCCAACGGACGGAACGGATGTCACCGGACATCGCCGAACAAGAAGCGGATTCACCGGATATGAAACGGACATTGAACGGATAAGAACGGACACAAACAGATAAAATGATTTTATGTCCGTTTCTCGTCCGTTACCTCGGTGTAACCGGGCCTTTAAATACGACATGATAGTAATGCTTGGAAGAGTGGGTATCAGAAGTGTTTCATTTTTCTGAAATAGTAACAAAGAAAAGAACGATTTGTTTTGTTAAATATAATCATGCGAAGTTTTAAATAAACAAAGAAAAAAATCTTTCAAAGTGATAAAATAAAGTTTACGTTCTTAACAAAAAAAAAAAATGTCATACGGTCTTAGAGCCGACGTGCTCAAGTTCTTGCGAAACAAATCCGTCGCATAGCAACTCCGTAAACTTGTTAATAAACCGATAAACAACGCTAATTATAAACCATCTTTGAAAGTCCTGGCATGGAACATCTCGCTTCGCGGCCCCATCCCCGCCGTGTTGAGCACCTGCATGTCCACTGAGTACCACGTGTACGGTGTCAGACCTATCACCACCCCGTGCGATGTCTCCCCACGCCAGCTGATGGCGTCCCAACCGGCGTTCGGATCGAAGCGCACTTTGAAATTGATCTGAAGATAAGAAAAAGTCGTATTTTGCGCAGTGTCATCCCAGACTGCATGTGTAGTTCAGAGACGATACTTTACGCTTTTATTGAATGTTTTGTTTAAACTAGGAGTCTTCTAAACGAAACTCCAATCTAGGCGGAACATGCCATCGCTAATAAGCCTGTGCGGACTGCACTGGCGCATCTGGGACAACACTTAACGCACACGCATTAAGTCAAGTTTTCGCATAGCGAAACTGCAATAAAAAAACTCCGGAAAGATTTTCAGGACTGGTTATACTTTTAGAATCAGCTGGTCATTAATTGCAAGTGACTAAAAGCCTGTAAAATTTATCACCAAACATACAACACAACATTAAACACAAACATATTTCAAGCTTGGGTCAACGAAATGATATACACAATTCTACAATCATTTTGAAATCGTCCTTAGCTGAAAAAAGAAAATATCATTATTATCACCACCGCTACCATCATTTTCAAATTTTCCTTGATTACGAACCTAAATAATCCAAACACTTTCGCACAACTTGACATTTAACTTTATACTACCCCATTTTGAAAATGGTCTGATTTACCAGAGAAAATGATCGCACGTTATATACAGGTACTTACATATTGAACATGGTGTGATAAAACAAAGCAAATTCTTGTACAATTTATCCTGGTACCCAACATTGAATATGTTCTGATTTACCACAGAAAATGCCCTGACGATGTACACAGGTACAACCACATTGAATATCTAACCAAAGAACACGCTTTTGCGATGTATACAGATACCTTCATATTCAAAATGTCTGATAAAGTAAAGAAAATGCTTCAACGACAAATACAGGTAAACCATGTGGTCTTATAAACAAAAGAAAATGTTTGTCCTATGTAAACTGGTACCCGATACTTCAAATAGTCCGATTTAGCAAAGAACATGTATAAACAAGATATATTCTAATGGCTACTTTCTGCTTTACGTTATAAAATATACACTATCCTATAGATGAACTTCGTCTTCAAAATAAAAAAAAAATATTGGTTTTGCAAAACCAGGTAATACCTGATAGCCCATGAGGGTTCCACCCATGAACTCTCTGATATTCGGCACAATGTCCCACGTGACCTGGATGGCAGTGGAGTTGTAAGGCCAAGCGTAAAGATTGGTGACCACGCCCTTTGCAACTGAAGTCGAAACGCATCTACGTCTCTTATCTTTTTTTATAAAGCGCGTCTTGATCAATTCCTTTATTATATTAAGAACGAGAAACGTTCTTCCTTCAAACGCAATATGTTTAAAAACAACAACTTCAAAACAAAGAGAAAAACACAGAGTGGTTAGCGTTGTCCTAAAAAACGATCGCATTGAGTTCACTGAAACGAATTCCGTAGAATTCAATACCTCAACGCTAATATTGATCACACCGTTTTTAACAGTTCAGGCTTAAAGAATCCGACTGAAGTTGTGCATGCTAAATATCACAGAAAACGAATGCAAGTAAAAATGGTTTCATAGCAGCTGAAAGAAATGGAAAGTTAAAATATGCAATATAAGACTTTTCTTTCTGAAGAGCAAAATCTAATATATCTCATATGGGAGTTTTATGTGACTAACCATGTTGAACATATAATTTGCAAAAGAAGTGACTGCAATGCTAGTGTCAACGATTGATCATACATACTCTCCTCCGCCGAGTAGATGAACACGCCGTCCGGTGACATCGGGCCCGGTCCCATGTTGTTGTAGGCTGCGACCTTGACCTCGTACAGCAAGTAGTAATTGTCCACACCCACAGTCACCACGTGCTGCCCTACATTATCGGTGAGGTTCGCCTGGAACATGCGAGACGTATAAGAGCATCATTCTGGGAGAAAAGGATAATGCGTGTACAGTGTTGTCCCAGATTAGCCCGTGCAGTATGCACATGCTAATCAGGGACGACACTTTCTGCTTCTATGGATTTCTTCTTTTGAAGGAAGTCTTTCCTAAACGAAAATCCAGTCTATGCGGAAAGTGTCGACCCTAATGACTCTGTGCTGACTGGACGGGCTAATCTGGGACGACACTTGACGCACACTCATCAAGCTCAGTTTTCCCAAAACGAGGCTAATTCTGTGCCCAGTTTCCACGGACAATGTCAAGCTAATGCACTGGGATAGTCTGCACTTGCTGGCGGTAACATTTGCACCTGCAAATTGATAACATTGTGTGTTATACCACAACGCTTATGTCGACCTGATACAAAGGCACCTAATATAATAAATTAATAGGTGTTAATATCAGTTAATGTTTGGAGGTACGTTTTATTACTCGCGATCTATTATTAAGTCATCATTTTCGATAGAAATGATTCAGATTCAACAACACTAAAAATGTGATGACTTAGATATATTACATGTTAGGCACCACTTTTTTACGAATACTAAGGTCAGTGGTCCATGACGTCATGATGAATACACCAAACGTCATACATTGGAGCGACTGTTGATCAGATTTCATTTAAAATCGTGGCGAAGATGTATATAAAAAAAAGCATGCCACTGCACTGTCGTTTTGTTATATATCAGGCTCAGCAGCAAAAAAAAGATCCGTTAAGCCTCGACCATATTTACTTGTAGCGTGACCCTTGCTCACCTCGCTGTATCGGGTGGTATTCGCCCGTCGCCACAGCACCCGATACCCGACACCCGTCGAGCCCTGGTCTTCCGATGGCAGAGGCTTCAACACACGAAGATTTAAACTTAAAATATGTTGGCAGTTTTTTTTTTCACTTAATGTGTTGTTTTAGGTTACAAAACCAAAAAAGTTTGGTAGTTTGGAATGTTTGAAAGAGTTTTATTTAATCTTTAAGCAAATAATAATTTTAAGACATTGAATAAATATTCAAAATATATGTGGATAATATCGCTACAAATATTGTTTTGAAATTGATCTTTTCCAAATAAAATATAACAAACTTTTTGAAATAAAAAAGGCAAAAAATCACGACAACAACAAACACACATTTTTATTACTCGCAAACCTAAATGAAAATGTTTAAACGTCGGGTGTCGTACCTCCCACGTGATGGTGAGAAGACCCACAGAGCCTCCGCCACCGCCGATGTTCCGGGGATATATGGGTGGTGAGGCCGCGGGAATACGATACGTCACTAGAATAATACATAGCAGTCATCATCATCATGATTATCAACATCATCATAATCAACAACACCATCGCCGCCGTCGTCGTCGTCATCCTCCTTCTCCAACTGCCGATCATCGTCCTAATCATATCATATTATCGTCGGCTTTATAAACATCGACAACATTTTGTTGTTTAATGTATACATGTGTAATGTTATAATTACAGTCTAATGGTACATAGTAATGCTTACTAGAGCGCTGACTAGCGGCCCCGACTCCTAAGGCATTCATAGCTTTCACCCGGAAGTAGTAGTTGTTTCCCGGCTTCAGATGCGAAACAATAAAGCCATGACGTCGATCAGTAGCCGGCACAATAGATGAGGCGACCGGGATATCTGCAAAACAGTTTTCATTAGCAAATAAGTTAATGGCTTATAGTCTATTAATGATGATGGTCTTAGTTTGACTTGTGATTGGTTGATCATGTGACTTTAATGGGAAAACTGATACTACGTGCAAAGGTATTACAGGTAATATTTTTTTCATCGTGTATTTACCGGTATAAATATTTTACTTATGACGTCAAGGTCAAAGACATGCGCCGCCATTGGCGTCTCCGCTCTACAACTCCTATGCCATTTTTTTATGAAACATGGCTATATGTTGAGGTCATAAAGAAACTGAGCTGAAGGCACGATACAGTCACATTGGCTTAAGATAAAGGTCAGACTTCAAGGTCAAAGAGTTGATCATCCACTTTCGTGTTCGATACATTATCATAATTCATATAATTTAACAACAACATTGAGGCGATGTGCGGAATGTATTAGTCAGTCATACCGGCCCAGGATCGAGGTCACATTTAAACATTGTAAGGTCAAACATTTCAGTCCCCTTTATTATTTTAAGAATTTTCATGAAACGAAGCCACGATGTTCAGGTTCTTGAGACGATGTGCAGATGATAATATTGAGTCATGTCGGTTCAAGCTCTAGGTTATGATTTACTGTATATATTTGTGTTTTTGATGTATATATCGTATGACCTTTAGTGGATATTTGTCGCCAAACGTGGCTACAACATTAAGGTCACTGATACGATATTTAGAAGGCACGAGTCAATCACCTTAGCTCAAGGTCAAGGTTACACTTTACGGTCAATAGTTTTGCCTGTATAGTTTTCGTATTTACTTCAAATTTATTTTACTCACTGAAATGTTAATGATATTCTTTGAATTCGAGAAGTCAAGAGTCACTGGCTTAACATCATGGTCACCACTTGAAGGTAAGGGGAATGTTTGCGGGGGACATTGTTATCCCAGTGACTGTCTTGCAAATATAACACGATAACAATAACAGCAAGTTTGAATGTTGTATGTAGAAAAAGTGAAGAAGAATGCCTCCTGACAAGGTTCGGTATGCGGAAAGACGGACGTAGGGACGGACAAACAGACGGTGAGAGAGGGACAAACAGACGGATATACGTTCATGGCGATTCGAGCTGGGCCCCTTTACTACGTTCCGGGTATATACAAATTATTAGGCTTTAAGCAATACTTTTGTCTCGGTAAAGAACAACATCAGCATCAACATCATCAAAATATAAAAGTTGCCGCATCCTCGTTTGATAAGAAGAAGAAACGGGGTTTTCCGCTATTATGCGATTTGCCTGGAAAAGACCCGTAAGATAAGAAACTATAACAAAGACGACAACGACAACCATGCTGCGAATATGCGTACATGATGCTACAGTGACCCAGAGGGCGTTGTGCTCGTTTGACGCCTCAATGGTGTGGTATTGCAAGTCGCGACCGTGGCGATCCCCTTCCGTCCAGTACACGGTGGCGGAAGTGTTCACGATCGCGCCCACATAGACGCCTGCGGGGGCGCCTGGGGGACCTGATTAAAATAAAAGTATTTATAATTAATCTGATATGAATTAAAAAGGTCGCATTTGAGTAATGAATATGGTGTCCGAAACGTGCTGTAGATCTTCTCAAAGACACAGAGTACTGGTTCTACCCAATGAACAGACTTGATATCGTGTCAATAAGCATCAGGCGTTCGATATAATCGAGCTTGAATGCATATGTTTTAACTAAAATAATTGTAGCGTCCATTGGGGATTTAAGTATTTTGAGTTTCTAGTTTGCGATCAAGAGGTCATAACAACAAAATCTACTCAATAGAACTCTACAAAATCATTCTGAAAGGACATGCAATTACTGGTATCTCGTGTAGTCAAGAAACGTACAAATACGTCTTCAAGTTGGAGATCTGATTTACATTATTGAGCTTAAATCAATAGGTTACGAACGTACATTCTAAAAAATGTCCAATTAATTTACATGTATGTAAAATGCACACATTCGCGAGTTATGATAACATCTAATAAATATCGAGTTGGTTTTAGTCACGTTCGTTTTTGTATCAGTTGAATGACCATATCCACAGATAAAAGTATTGTAATATTATTATGTTACATATTATATAGTATTCAGTGAACTGCATCGTTAAAGTTTGAACGCGTAATGTGGCACGCATTCCAATTACATCGTGTGTTAAGGATCCTGAAAAATTAAAAAAAAACATGCAATTTATTTACGGCGTTCTTAATGTCATATAAAATATAAAGTTTTTGATTTCTAACGCGGCAAACTGTGCTTAATGCATGTTCATTGTGACGTCATCAGATAAGTTCAAGAACGACACTTTCCACATAGACACGTTCTTCGTTTAAAAGTGACTTTTTTACCACGAAAATTTTCAAAAAATCGGAAAGTGACCTTACCTATCCTAAGCGGACTGCATCAGATAATCTGGGAAGACATTGTACGCACATGCATTCAGCCCGTTCGTACAAGAGCGCGGCTTAATCATACATATACATCAACTGGATAATTCATCTACTCCACAACAACGCATTTTAAAACTGGTATATTTCACTTCAACGCGTTTTATGATATTAAACTCTTACCTTCGACTGCAAGTAATGCGGACGCATTGACGGAATCGTGCGTGGTCTGTGCGACGCAGGTGTACAACCCGCTGTGCTCGTACTGGGCCTGTATGACGTAGAGGGAGCCTGGGGACTGGCGCGTGCCCTGCGTGGAAAGAAACTGGGCTCAATTCATGGGCGTCAAGTATCGTCCCAGAATAGCCTGTGTAGTTCGCACCGGCAAATAAGAAACGAAACTTTCCGCTTGTATGTGTTTTTTAAAAGGAAGTCTCTTCTAAACGAAACTCAAGTCTAGGCGAAAAGTGTTGTCCCTAATTAGCCTGTGCGAGCGGTTAGTGTATGGCAACGGGTGGGCTTTTTTGTAAAAATGTACAGTATATGTCTGAATTGGTTGTTTCATTGTGTTTTTTTTTTTCTGAATGTAAGGCATTTTGATTCCCTTTACAACGTATGCGTTTTTGTTCAATACTATGGCTAAACTATAAGGGTTGGTTTTGAAATTGTGCGAACTAGATTATAGATAGATATATGTTATAATATTGGTTGCAATGTTACACGGCTCGTTACAAAATCTCCCGACAAATAATATGGCTCTTTTTATTTAACGAAACACAAGTAACCAAATATTTGAAGAAGTTTCAAATATGTTGCGTAGGCTTATCGGTACGATCTCGCAATATAAACATTTGAGCCACGCTATGGGAAATCTGGTCTGTATGCATGTGAGTAAAGTGTCGTGCAGGCTGATCACTGACGACATGTGAGTAAAGTGTCGTCCAGGCTGATCACTGACGACATGTGAGTAAAGTGTCGTCCAGGCTGATCACTGACGACATGTGAGTAATGTGTCGTCCAGGCTGATCACTGACGACATGTGAGTAAAGTGTCGTCCAGGCTGATCACTGACGACATGTGAGTAAAGTGTCGTCCAGGCTGATCACTGACGACACTTGCCGCTTTTATGATATTCTTTGTTTAAAGGTAGTCTCTTCTTTGCGAAGATCCAGTTCAGGCAGAAAGTGTCATTTTATTAGCCTGTGCGAATAGCAACGGCTAATATGGGGCTACTCTTTACGCACATGCATTAAGCCCCGTTTCCGTAGCGCGGCTCATTTGTTTCCATCGAACTTACTACGACGTAATGGCTAGAGTTGGCCGGTTTTATATCGCGCCCGTTGAACTTCCACCCGTACAAGCTGTCCGCGGACACCGGAAACGACGCCTCGCAATTCAACGTGGCCGTAGTGTTGACGTTAGCGCGGACATCATTAGGTGGGGATAGCAGGACCGTTCTCTCTGAAAGACAATGTAAGATTAAACCCTGCATTTTGTGGTTCACTTATTTGTTTGACGGATCCGGGGTCTCTAGACAATGGCAAAAGGCCAGGGATTAACAGAACATAGACACATTTTATAGTAGATAAAATGTAGTTTTTTTAAATACATTAGTGATCAACTCAATCAAGTAGTCACCAGAATGAACTAAACATATTGTAAGATATATACCAACAATTTGTAATACTCAATAAAACCAATAACTTAATGTTCAACATTATCAAAATAATTCATCGGCAGCAATATTTTTATACGGTATGATAATTCACGAAATAAATATAAGATTATACTTCTACTTGAAACGATGATTTGTGTCCCTTAATCCAAATGCTTAATTATCTAAAAAGGAGAAGGTCAACGAATCTTTATTAGGCTCATCTATGTTGTTTTTCCCACTATCAACTCCAAAAAATGAAGATAACACGGTCTTTTTCCGTTAACTGTTTAGTATAATACTTGTTAAATGTTCTTATCTTATAATGACGAACGTTTAAATCCATCAAGACATTATTCTACTTTTAATAATTAACAAGGGACAAAATTGTCACAAAACCAGGTTTTCATTGTGAAAAAAAATCTGATAAAGGGAGAAAACTCAAACTGAACTTTTGAAATGAACAAACAAAATTAACCCCCTTTGTAAGTTTTTTTTTAAATCTAATTTTAGTCGTGGCGACCTTGAGATTGGAGATATTGACGTGATTCTTTCGTGCGACACACCGTCCCATGATGGTGAACAAATGTGCCAAATGATTTTAAAATCTCACAATGAATGACATAGTTATGGCCAGGACAAGCTCATTTATGGCCATTTTTGACCTTTAAACTCAAAGTGTGACCTTGACCTTGGAGATGTCGACGTAATTATTTCGCGCGACACACCGTCCAATGATGGTGAACAAATGTGCCAAATGATTTTAAAATCTGACAATGAACGACATAGTTATGGCCCGGACAAGCTTGTTCCGCCAGCCCGCCAGCCAGCCAGCCAGCCCGCCAGCCAGCCAGCCAGCCCGCCCGCATTCGCCAATCTAATAACCAGTTTTTTCCTTCGGAAAACCTGGTTAAAAACGCACGCGACTTAAATGTGCTGACGTAGTCAACTTACAAAAAATAATTTAAGTCCTGTGAACATAATAGAAAGTATAACATAAAATATTTTTCACTTTAAAATAGTTATAAATGTGCATTGGCGCCGCCTCCTAATCTGAGCCCCACCTCTTTGTTGGCATTGGCTCCATCTCTATGTGAACATGCAAATTTATCTATTAGATCGGCTAGAAGCCGATGTTTTTGCGCACGCAATTACTTGTACAGGTTGTAATGAGCGATTTAATTGGCTGAGAATTTGCTCGTCACACAGGCAAAAGACGTCAATTTGCTTTTACGAATTCTACCATGCCACAACCTATAAAGGTCCTCACGTTTCCAAATGGGTTGTGATTGTATGCTTCTGTACATCTTTGTGTGAATTTATAATCGCTAAAGCGCACTACATTGGCCGATTTTTAAAAATATTTCAAAATATGTTGAAAAAACATATAAAACATAATCACCCTGTAAAATTATCCGTTAAATTTCAAAACATTCGGGTCTGAGCGCCACCTCGGAAGTAGCATATGCTCATTTATTAATGCATCTTAAAAAAGAGGTGACGCGCGTGATTTACGGTCTTGTAAAATTAAATCATTGGCAGAAAGAAATAAGGATTTAAGACGAAATAACACTTACACTGAGAAAAGAGACAACATTCGATGGGCTCATTTGTAAACGATAACTGCACATGACAGGATCTTTTCTAATATTTACCGTTATTTTAAGTCAACCATTTAAGTAAATAGCATCAAGTCAGCAGGCATTTCGCAATCATACTATACACAAACTACACGGTACATGCATCAGTTAAACACACAAGGAGATCTATGCAATAATCATACAACTAAAAATACTTGTACAACTATATTATACATATTACAAATGAACAAAACAGGCACACCTATTCAATACATGCACACCTATTCAATACATGCACACACATATGCAATGCATGTACACATAAAATACAAGTACATCCTCACAATACATGTATAGCTTAAAATACACAAGCAACTTTACAATACATGTACAACTAAAAAACTCACGAATCACTATACAATCCCTGTGAAACAATACCATTCAAATACAACTACGCAATAATTGTAGAACCGTACAACCTATGTTGAACTATACTTTAAATGGTAATTGTTCATAATATAATGAACAACTTTAAAATAAAAACATACACTACAATAAACAATAAATAAACAAAGACATATTCAAATAAACGATACATTTACAACTATACAATGCTTACACACATACATAACGCATTAGCAACTATACAATACGTATACACCTATACAACACTTAAACACACATACCGGTATTCAGCGATTAAATGTCGTACACACGTGATAATGCTTCATCAACATACTCACGGACGACTTTAAATTCTCCACAGCTCGTGTCGCTGCCGTGGGCGTTGGTAACGACGCAGCAGTAGAGCCCGGCGTCGCCCGTCTGCACTTCCGCTATATGCAGACCGCCGTTGCCACGCAACCGCACCCGGGACATACCGTCGTCAGGTACAGCGTTCACCGTGATGCCATTCCTTAACATACGATCGGAATTGTGTATGCAGTATTAATTGAACTTATTATGTTTCTTATTATGATGACCATTGATTTTGATAAAAGGTTTTGTATTGCATTATAGCTTTTGTTATATTTTTTTTGTAAATTATAACAAAGGATAGTCACATATTATTTTAAATAACCGTAAAATATAGATACAATGAAAGGACAACCCAAACGGTAGAAGGCGTCACGCAACCAATATTATCCCTTTGTGTCCCATTATAAGTACAGCACTAATCGCTTAACGTATTTATCGCGTCAGCTTTCAATTAAATTAATCGGTGGGTTAATTATGGTTCAGTGAAATTTTCATAACGAGGCTTTACTAATCGTCCGCGGTTATACCGGTTACATACAAATGTATAGTAATCATATTTTCAAAACCTAGTTGTTACCTACGAATACACGGCCGATGAAGCGCATACGTTACCTTGTCCACGTGACTTCCGGTTTAGGCGCCGCTTCTGGTGAGCACTCTATTGTTACGTGACCTCCTATTGCGGCGCTGGTACTGGGTTTCAGCGGTTTCTTGACGAAGGTCGGTGCGAACGCTGAATATTTGGGTAAATGTAAAAGTTCGATGAATGATGAATGTTATTTGAATTTTATTGATGTGTTTGGACAAAGTTAGTGTCTGAAAATAAACAGCAGAAACAGTTATAATAAAATTTAAAGGAAGACAAATCTTTTTATTTTATTTTACCAAGTTACATTTCTTTTGCAAAATTTGTCTCTGTCTCAAATTTAGTATCTGAAAAAAAATGTGAACGTTTTAAATCGTGGAATATTAAATGAAATGCATTACATTGTAAAAGTTTCATTTTAAAGGTAAATGTTGTTTCTGGTTGGGTCTTGTTGTGTTTCTCAAAATCGATTCTTTGCATTTTTTTGTTCATGAAATTTCTTTCTTTTTTGACAGCGTATTTTGATGACATTAGCGACAACGGCAATGCTTTCATATACTATACGGAAACTATACAATATAGCTTCGCACGGGGATGACGGGACTTTTTGCATGTACATAACATGTCGTCCCAGATTAACCTTGCAATCCGCACAAGCTAATTGGGAACGTCACTTTGTTCTTAGCGAAAATCCAGTTAAGGCGGAAAGAGTCGTCCCTAATACCCGTGCGGACTAATCTGGGACGACAGTTTACGCATATGCATTAAAGCCCGTTTCCCAGAACGCGGTTCGATTATAAAACATGCATTACTGACGCTACAATGATCCGCTTACCTAGGACACGAAGCTGTGCGGAGCTGTGGGCGATACCGTGCGAATTAATAGCCACACACTGGTACATCCCGTCGTGCAGGCTCGCATGAGCTCTCTATCGCAAGAAAGAAACATTCGAATTCCATGTTAGAAAAGTCCTACCCTCGTATTTTAATTAAAAAAAACGTTATAATTTAAAGATTTATTTCATTGATTACAAACTCTTTATAAAACACAATTATTTGCATTTACTTCTGCAGTCCGGAAAACCCAGTTTATATATTTAAAGTCATGTTTTAATATGTATAAATAAGTGCCCTCAATCGTTTTTCTTATGATTCCTTTTGCTACACAAATACATGTTAATCGTCATGATTTCATTTTAGATAGACAGATTCATACACTTCGTTTAAAGTAAACATTATCAACACTCACAAATATGGTTAGCACGTTCGCCTGAACAGCGATGTCACCCTCCACCGGATGAAGCGTCTCTCCGTCCTTGTACCACACATATACGGCCCGGGGGATCGCCTTCGCCTCACACGACCAGGAGAAGCGGCTACCGGCGTCAACGTGCAGGTCAGAGAGGGGGAACACAAAGTACGGAGAGGCTGCAATGTAGGAGGGGGCGTAAAAGCAATGCGATTGTACCAAATGAGCCGCGCTCTGAGAAAACGGTGCTATATACTTGTGTGTAAAGTGTCGTCTCAGATTAGCCTGTGTGGAGTGCACAGGCTAATCTGGGACAACACTTTACGCACAATCAATAAGGACCGTGTTCCCAGTGCGTGGCTCCAATGCGCGAGTACTTAATACAAGGATGCAATAAACACTGATGATAACAAATCTTACGCACAACAGTCTAATTTCTTGACGTATTTCCTTATGAACGTACAGTATTATAAACAATTATGTATAATGCTATTAATTCATCATAAAGACACGGTTCTGTCGAATAAAAGGAAAAATAAATGCGCCGCATAGGTATCACCCCATGTGTTTTGCGGCAAAATGCACATGTGCGATTACACAGCAACCTATAAAATATTGGTTTATAATATCAGAATAAAAAAAAAGTTTTGATATGATTAAACAAAACAGTTATTTCTTTTAAAGTATACATACACATTAAAAATGAGCCGCGCTATGTGAAAAGGGGGTTTAATGCATGTTCGAAAAGTGTCGCCCCAGATTAGCCGGTGCAGTCCGCACAGGCTTTTCAGGGACGACACTTTATGCCTTTATGATATTTTTCGTTTAAGAACGTCGCTTCTTCTGCTTCTGCTTTGTACGGTGAAGGGCCAGTTACGGCGTAGTTCACCGGGGGAATGCGCTAGTCGTAATGGAGGGCAGACTTAAATCCCTCAACTGTCTCTGCGTGAACCACTCTATTTTCTAGGTGGTTCTACTCTATAATTGTTTTTTACGAAGAACGAGTTTTTAAATTGTACACTTTTAGTGTTTTTGATCACATAAAATCTATCGTTGTTTATTACTTGATTGTCTGTTATATTTGATGTTACACAGTCACTATATTGTTTTGCTTTAATATGCCTTTTAACCCTTGCTGGTTTTAAGTATTCAGTTGCTGGTATAGCTGGCACCAGCCCCTCGGCCACTTTGTAGAGCATTACTAGGAGGTTTATTTTGCGCCGTTCTTGGAGCGATGGTAGTTCAAGTTGTTTTAACATGCTGGTAACGCTGCATTCTTCTCGTGATTTGTAGTCTCCAGTTATAAAACGAGCAGCTTGTGTTTGCACTTGTTCAATTTTGTCGATGTCACGGGTCAAATAAGGATCCCAAATTGAAGAGCCATAGTCCAAGCAAGATCTCACTAGTGCTATGTAAGCTGTTTTCCTACAATCTATAGGGCAGTTCTTTAAGTTCCTACGCAGTATGGCCATTGTGGAATTCGCTTTCTTTGTTAATTTACTTATATGTGTTGACCAGGTTAAGTCTTCAGATAGGGTTAGCCCCGAGTATGGATTATCAGGCACTTGTTTGAGAATATGGTCACATAGGGAATAAGTGTGGAGTCTTGTTCTTAATTGACATCACATAGCACTTCTTTGCGTTAAAACGCATGCCCCATTTATCAGCCCATTTTTCAAGTTCTTTCAAGTCATTCTGGAGAATTTCAAAGTCTTTCTGGGTTATTTTTTTCGATATAGCAGGCAATCGTCCGCAAAGAGGCGCACTTGCGATTTGGCCGAAAGTGGCAGGTCGTTTATGTGACATAGAAACATTAGGGGGGCAAGGACTGTGCACTGAGGGACTCCGGAGTCCACTGTGGTTTTCTGGGAGACTTCACCGTCAACTACAACTTGCATAAGTCGTTGTGTGAGAAAAGTTTTTAACCATGTATGTAACGTTCCAGTTATGCCGAAACATTCCAACTTGTACAAAAGTTCGTCGTGTGGCACAGTATCGAACGCCTTAGAAAAGTGTAGTATAATAACGTCTGTTTGGGTTCCTTCATCGTTAGAAGATAATAAGTCATTCACTGTTACTAGTAGTTGGGTCTCGCACGGTCAAAATCCATGATTCAGGTTTGTAAGAATATTATTTCTCTCAAGATGGTTCAGTAAGTGCTTACAGATAATATGTTCAAGGTTTTTACACAATACGGGTGTTAATGATACTGGCCTGTAGTTTTCAGCGAGATGTACGTCCCCATTTTTGAAAACCGGTGTGACATTAGCATTAACCCAGTCGTATGGTAGATCGCCACTGTTTACTGATGTTTGGAAAATTGTACGTATCTCAGGTGCAAGTTGTTTAGCACATGTTTTCAAGATGGTATTCGGTATGTTGTCTGGACCGACGGCTTTTGCGACTTTCAGTGATGTTAGTAGTTTCTCTATTCCCATTGTGTACACACCGGTCTTTCTGACCTGTGTACTAACGCGAAAGGAATTGTGGGTAGCACTTCTTTTACGAATGAAAAGTGAAAGCGAAAGAAGGTCTGGTAATCATGCTTCTGATAATCGCTATCAGGCTTAATAGAGATTCAAAATCACATTTAAACATAATAAAATAACATTTCTTTAAACAACAATCCGTTTTAAACACACAATAAAAACGATTTTTCGTTCAATATTAACATTTTCATTCCTACGCAGAACTACTTTGGCGAAAGCATAATTCCCCAAACCAGGGGAATGTGATGCGTCTAAGTATAGAGGTGACAATAACGTAGTGACGTCACCATCTTGTATAGAATGCTCTATTCCAGGTGTTGTTATAACTAAGGGAGGTAACTTTGATTTATACTGTTTTTCTAAGGGCGGAAGCTCCCGTATATCTCTCCTTGTGAATACGGAACTGAATTGATCCAACAGAATTAGCGCTTTATCTTTTCCCTCATTGAACAAATTTCCTTTTGACTTTTTCTTAGCAAAAAGATTTGGCGGAAAGTGTCGTCTTGATAAGCCTGTGAGGCCTCCACATGCTAATCTGGGACGACACTGTACGCAAACGCATTAAACCCCCTTTTCACAGAGCGCGACTCAAAAATGTTTCACCTCATAACGAAAAATTGACCAGTGTTCAAAAAGAAATAGCAGCCATTAGTTGCCATTACTGGGAAACCGAACCAAAAACAAAAATACGTTCCTACATTCCACCATGAGGTTGTGGGCCGCTAACGCTGTCTGCCCTGAGGTCCTCGTCACGTGACAGTAGTATATCCCAGAATCCTCCAGCGTAACGTCATAAAGCTCCAACTTCCGGTTGTGATCAGAGAGGGCGGCGCCTTGAGGAAGACTAGCATCCTTGCGTGACCACGAGTACGTCATCGGCAGCCTGGGTATGAGAAGAAGCTTTCTTTGTTAAGAAATTGTGTATTTTAGTCAATTTAACTCAAAATTTTAAAAATCAAAGGCCATATACCCGACATATAAAACATACATTTTAATATTATAAAAATAATCCGGAAGTTAGTGTTCGTGTAAACAATTTCAAAATACCGGGAATAATGGTTGATCATTGGAATAAATATATACATGTATATATATATATACATCGATTTAATCATTCGTGTACAACAACTTTTCTACAAGACAAATACTTCCCATACAAGATTCCATCTACTTACGTCCCATATGCGAAGCATTCCAGTGCAACATCCTGGCCACGAAGCGGTTTATTTGGATGCGATGCTATAAACCCATCTGCAATGACCGGGCCCCACATGGCAGGCACTGTTGGCATATCATAAATGCTACAAAGATTAACCTAACAAAAAATTGAATCTCGGTTTTACCTGAAGAGATAATAATTAAGCCTCTCTCTGTGTGCTTTAAGTGGATTTTTGCTAAAAAGAGTTCTATGGATTCTATGCAATGAGCCAAGTTTTTTCAGAGCGCGGTTCAATTATATTGCACGTGAGATCAGTGCGTGTGGAGCTGAAAAATACGGCCAGTGAGTCACATTATGAATGTTAGTTCCACGTTCCTGATAGCGTATTAGGAGAGCTGCATCCAGTAATCAAAGTACTGACAGTACTGGTGTGACGATGCTTTTAAAGAGGATGGATATAAAAGTATCAATTTAAGTATATCTACATCACCACAATTGTGTATGTGGGTACGACAATTTTGGGTACGAAAACAAATGGGTTCGAAAATGTTGGGTACACAAATTATGCCAAAAAAAAATTGGGTACGAAAAAAATTTGATTACGAAAAAAAATGTGGGTACGGAAAAAAAATTGGGTACAAAACAAAATTTGGGTAGGAAAAAAAATTGGTTACGAAAAAAACTGGGTACGAAAAAAATTGAGTACGAAACATTTTGGTACGAAAAAAAATTGGGGGGGGGGGGGTACGGGGAAGTAGAACCCGTGGGGAACTTGACCCATTCAGCGGGTTACATTCTCGATCAAATAATAACAAGAAATATCTTTAAAAAGATATTCGACGTGTATTTTCTGTATCATTTATCTTAAAAAAAACACCTTCTTTTACAGTAAAACGTTTGTGGGTTATAACATTACGTTACGTAGCAGATATATTCTAAACTTGACATGCGCTTTAATTACATCATGCTCTTTAATTTTACGTGTATATCGTATCAAACTTTATATTTCGTTGTTTACTTTCCTAAGTTAATGATGTTATGTGTACGGACGTGATTTCACGTGCCCATGTGCATGAACATATAATTTTTCTTTTTTGATTATTGTTTTTTCTCTAATTCAATAAGCTTAGGCATGTTTGTTCGTTAAGTACGGCAATAATTTCATGATGATTCCCGAAAGTAGGTATGAGCACATAGTCGAATACGACTTGAATACGTGAGTTCACCCATGAACACATGGTAAGGTTAACTAAATCTCCGCGATATGACCTCATATGTGTTTAAAACAGAAAACAATATCCAACAAACGAATGAATTATCAAACATAGTGTGTGCCCTGATGTGGCTCTGTAATTTCTGTTTGACAGTTTATTAAATATGCAAAATGAGAGAGCACGCATAAGAGCGAGTTTCATATATGTCGCGTGTGTGTATCAGAGTTTATTTACAGGTTCTACCGGCCTCTTCACGAGGTCTTTGAGGTCCGACCTGTAATCATATATGTCGCACGGCTATTATGCTGTTTATATACCATACTCGCTTTAACGTTTACAAATGGCACGTTCGAAATAATTCGTTTTCTTTACACTCATGATCGCGTTTAACGTTAATTATACACGTTTTCATTCGCAATTTATTTACAGGATCACGACAAATGTCAAATACAATACAAAAAATGCATAGTTGTTTCATTGATCTATAAACATATAATGGATTGAATATAACAGATTTTAAATTAACGTTTTCAAACTATTATTAAATCTTTTTCCCAGAATATGCTGTCCTATTTATAGCTGAGCTTCCTTTACCTTTATCAATGATAATCAGCGAGGTATACCGATTAGAATTAAACAAACTTCTCTTTGAAAAAAACTGCATCAACATGTTTTTGAGTATGTGTTCCGATAATATAGAGGCCATTTTACAGAAAATTGACAAAAAGGAGAATATACGATTAATTTTAAAAAAATAGCAAAAACTGATTTAGCGTTAAATTTCCCGGGTACGGTAGAAAAATCGAGCTATCGCAATCGGACTGGATCGGTCTTTTACATAGGTCGCATTTGTGAAGAATTTTTTCATGGTATGATAGCTTAGACGAGCTGCTGATGCAGCATTGTCAAAAATGAAAGCTGACTCACCACTGTTCTTTATTTGGAGGGAGGTTGGGAGGCTGATTCTGCTCGGCGGCTGCGCGGTGCTCATCGGGTCGTTGCCGGAAGTCAGCTTCACGATGCAGAAGTAGTTCGCTTCGTCCGTCTGCGTCACTTCCGAGAAGTAGAGCTTTCCGTTTCTCGAGATGAAAATATGCGGGTTGAGGTCCGGCCGCAGAAAGTCGGATCTGTCTTTGCGGTACCACTGGTACGTAACGGCTAAAACGCGGAACCAGAATTAAGCATTCGTATATCTATTGTTTTAAATAATCGGTAAGTAATACAGATGATATTTTTACGTAGCAGTTGAACTCCCTATACTGTTGAAAGTTAGCTTTCCTTTCTTTAAACGCTATTTTAAAGGGGCGTCCAAACTTTGGAAGTTAAATTAAACAAACTCACCGGTTGACTTCCAGTAGGGTCATTTGCTATAAGCTAGCTGGTAAATTACGCAGCAAAGCAAAAACTGCATGCACACATTATAGTGAAAATGTGAAGATTCGTAATGTGTCTTCATTGTTTTATAGCCATAGCAACTGTGTTTTATTTTAGTTTCTGGTTTTGGCATGTTCGGTGCGTGTAAGCCGTCTCATGCCCAGACTGTGCTAGCCCAGCCGAAGCGGGAACATGTTTGAATACCCCCCCAAAAGATCCAAAAAGCCGCGTTTTGTGAACACTTCTCTTAATGCATGTGAGTAAATGTGAGTAAAGTGTCGTCCGCACAGGCCAATTGAGGACGACACTTTGCGCTTTTACGGAATTTTTAGTTTTAAACGAAAAATCCAGTTTATGCTAATCTGGGACGGCACTCTACGAACTTGCATTGAGCCCAGTTTTCCCAGAGCACGATTTAAATGGCCGCCGTTATACCTGGTCTGAACTGTGGGGGCGAGCACTCGATCACTGCACTTTGGTACTCCATGGCCACCACTGGCGCTCTTATCACGTTGGGGAACTGTTCCAGTACTTTTGGAGAGAAATTACATAATTGTGTTACTAAATGCATAAATGATACCTATATATTACACTAGGAACCGTGATTTAAGACCGATTAAAATAAACTGACGTTTTAAAAGATAGTATGTGCATGATGTTAAGAATATTCTTCGCTCATCGGGATTTTGATTGTTGTTTATTGGGGACGTAATTATTTAAAAATGTAAAGATTAATAACTATTTAATGTACGCAATGTTTTTTTGATATAATGTCAAATTATTTACATCCATTCCTACATTTCGATATGTCCATAAAGCAACACTATAAGTCGCGTTCTGCCTAGTAAATTGGGCTCAACGCATATGCAGTGTCGTCTCGTATTAGCCGGTGTCGTCCAAACAGGCTTATCGGGGACGACATTTTTCGAGTAGACTGGATTTTCGTTTGGGAGATCAATCGAAGCGGAGAGATTAGCCTGTGTGGACTTCACATGATAATCTGGGACGACACTTTACGAACATGCATTAAGCCCAGTCTTACAGAACGCTGCTCCTATTTACCCCCGAATGTTATATTTCCAAGGTCGCTGTAGATGGTTCCGAACTGATTGCTGGCCTGGCACTGATAGACGCCCGCGTCCAGCCTCGCCTCGGGATTCTGGATCACTAGTCTGGAAATGATGAAGATCTCTTTAATTACAAGCAGGAAATATTTTCATTATGTTCATTAAGAATATTTGAACATACTAGTAAACAGTAACTTGGTTGGTCTTAAGTTTTAAGATGTTTTTATTCTTGAGGCTCAGAAAAGATGGTACACATACAATAGATACTCGTACATACTGTGGTTAACTACTTACAAGTAATACACAGCCCTATGTCGTTTTAAAAAAAAATGACGGAACGTGCTTTTTTTGCATGAAACGTGTGTTGCCATCAGGGACGCAACACTTAAGTGGTTTCATATAAGCATTGCTCAGACAGGTGCTCGCAAGGCGACAAACAACGAGAAACAGTTTCCACTCACCGACCTCCATTCATCGTGTATCGAGAGTCGTTGTCCGACGTTATGATGACCTTGGTTCCGTCGTCCCGCGTCTGAATCATACGGTACGCCGGCGGCGGAATGCTGTCGGCGACGCACTCGAGGCTTATGGCGAACTTGTCACCCTCGGCGTTGGTAGCCGAGTCGGAAATCACGACGAGGTTCCGGGGTTGAGCGGTGAAAAAAGGGCCGTGGGGAGCGACGCGGACGTCCGAGAAATTGGTACCGTACGCTGGAAGAAAAATATACTCGTATAAGGGGGTCAGCGGTTCATACTAGCAGTGCTCATCTGATGGTATGAAAATATTAAAATTCAGAGATACATATATTAGATAAAACATTTCTAGTATTTGAAGGTATTACTATGAAACGGGCACTATATTTGATTGTGTATATATGAAAATCTATTTTGCATCGATATATACCGGTTCGCTTTAGCTCAAATTAAAATTGTATAATTGCTAATACTTACTGATGTCTCGCTGGTCTAGGTTGACCCTGTAGGACTCCAGCACGGGAATCTCGCATATCAGTAGCATCTTGACTGTGGATGGGGACTTACTCCATCCGTAGCGTAAACCTGGGTGTGGATGTTATTGTTCACGAATGATATTTTTTCACACGTGAACAATTATATCATATTTTAATGTGAAACATTTATTAATTCTTTTTTTCACGCCGATTAGCTATTTTCTTCACATGTGTGTAATCGTCCGTTTGTATGTCCGTCCGCCCAACATTCAGACCGAATTATCGATTTAAAATAATGCAAGTTGTTATCCGTGTTTTGGCAAAAAAAATTATGAAGATTATGTTTTGGCTGTCGATAAATACGATAATCATAATGGTGATTTAGATCATGGTGATTACGAATCTGATGATTTATTGCATAAAGAATGCCTCGGTTAGTTATTTTGTCTGTAATCAGACCCCATTAAATTATGCGAATAATGTAGAAATAGCAGTGGCACACATAACAAATTGTGTACGCGTTGAGATATACATAAGTATATAAACGAAACCACAAAGGTCGCACAACATACCGCTTGTTTTGTAAATGAGTCTCGGCTGCGACAGATTGGCATCGGCTATTGAGAGCCAGCGCGTATCCTCAAGGACCGTGTTCACGTGACTTCCGTCGCCCTGCCACTGAATCCTCCAGGGGTCCCTGAAGGGATCCACGGCGCCGCTCGTGTAGTAGGTGTCGCTGAAAGAAGGACCATAGTTTTCACAAATCGCAATTTGCAAAGGGCTGATCTTCGCACATTCCTGTAGTGTTCTTCACATTTTCAATTAAGTTTCTGATGAAGTGTTTTGCTCAACGGAGCACAATTTCAAAAGAGTAATAGATCATTTTATTTTTTTATCAATCACGTTGAATATCATCTGTGCTCAGAAGTCGGTTTGGAAATTTGAAAGGCAATTGCATATTTAATAATAAGAGCGTACTTCAGAATGTTTATTGAACTAATGTTTTTTGTTACTAAATGGTGTCACACTATAAGTAGAGTTCACTCGTTCCTCATGACAAGATATACGTACCCATGAATTGCGTGATTGTTCAGGTGTTGAACGATGAAATTGTGTTCGGCGACGCTGTTAACCGAAACAAGAACCGATCCAAAGGACTGAAATAAATAATTGAGCCGCGCTTGCAAACCGGGCTTAATGCATGTGCATTTAGTATCGCCACAGGAGTTTGAAATTCTATCCATAAAGCTAATCTAATGGCTAAATAAAAAAATACCCCTATATAGTCTTTACTATATAGGGGTATTTTTTTATTTAGCCATTATATTAGCTTTATGGATAGAATTTCAAACTCCTGTGGTATCGCCCAGAAAACTCAGTGACGAAACTTTCCACCTAGACTAGATTTTCGCTTACAAGAAACTTCCTTTATGGGGACCGACAGCCGTGATTGACGAATAACGAAAAAATCTAAAATACCGTATTTTTTACATTTATTATTTTATATACCCAAGTAAACTAATAATTGTAAACAAATACTTATTTTAGAACTTTTATTTTTTCGTCAATCGCGTTTGACGGTCCCTTAAAAGCGGGCCTTTTCATAGATTTTGGCATGTTTTGAAGTTTGTCATTAAATGCTTTCTATTGATAATTGTAAACATTTGCTCTAAAAGCTCCAGTAAAACATCAAGAATGAAATTTAAAAAAGAAAAAAAAGTAACTCTCAACAGGGATCGAACCACTGACCCCAAGAGACCTGGCGTAAAAAGTCTCCGACTCATACATTTTCAGATGTATTTTATACTATATATAAGCAATTATCGTAGTTTCGGAAATATAGCGACAACAACAGAACTCTCCAAATTATTCAATTGTTTCGCGTTGCAACGCTTTATAATTTTCAGGTTTTTAAATCGTCAAAAGATGCATATAATGTCTCTATTAGAGCATGGTAAATGTTCAGTATTACTGTTTCCTCACAAATATCATTACTCAATCGAAAATTTGCGAATCTGAAGCAACTTTTTTAAATTTTGTAAATTTACCAAAACGTGTAAAGGCCGCTTTAAAGGAAAACAAATCCACGAAAGCGGAAAGTGTCGTCCCTGATTAGGTGAACCTGTGACGACACTTTACCACATGCGTTAAACCTGGTTTCCACAGAGAGCGGCACAAGAAGAGCAAGACAGCAAGAAAAGACTGTTATCACAGACAAAGACCACTAAGACCAATGCATCAAACATAACTTGCGTTTATGAGTCTTTAATTTAACTTTAAACAACCACAGCAAATGAAACAATGATTATAAAAATATGCCTATATAAAGTCATATAAATGAGACCGAACATCATGCTACTCATTTAAAACAAACCGCAACATGGTGATTAGCAAAGAAATTATGGAAAACCGCTGACTAATATAAAGAACGTTAACGTAAATCAAGTAAATGAATACTAACGTACAAAGCAGTGGGCCAGGGCGGCGGTGTAGTTGAGCCAGTCTTGGTTGTAGAAGAGGTAGCAGGACTGTTCGAACGCTCGCCACTGTAGCGGACAGGCTGTGTATAATACGATATGATAAATCACACGGAATAAGACGATGTTATACGATTCAGTGCAGTATAGTGCAGTTCAACTTCTACCACTATATGTACTTCATCTATTTTACTTCCAATACTACTTTTGCTGCTGAAACACCACCATCACCACCATCATCACGACTACCACGACTACTACCACCACTACTACTACTACTACTACTACTACTAC